>NW_008621067.1:0-18500 GCF_000691845.1 Merops nubicus | reverse complement strand
AGGAATGCTGCAAAACTATTAGATTTAAAGAAAGAACTGCTGAAGTACTGAAAATCAATAGCAGGAAGACAATGCTACACAAAAACCTAGCATATTTAGATTTTTTAGTCAACAATTATTTTACTAACAAATTCTAAGTAGACAGAACGTATCCAAACACAGTACAATATTTATGCATAACTATCCTGAAATTGATTCTTTTTTCTGTATTAGAAGGACAAATTTTCAACACATTTAGTAATAAATTTCATTTTTTGTGAAACTAAATGATTTAAGCAAACCTGTGTCTTCTTCCAGGATTTCCACTCTTGTAGCTCAGTTTTATATTCCTCCATTTTCTTTTCATATTCTTCCATACATTCTTCTAGTAATTCATTTATTTCAGCCTGAATTTCTGCTTCATATGCTTCTTCATCTAAACTCTGATCAACCTCTTCCCTTCAAAACAAGTTATCAACATGTTGCACAAATTAACATAAAGCTATAATCAAGTGTATAAAATATAAGATAAGTCTACTTCTCCAGGAATTAATTCAATTATATCACAAGTGCATTCTATTTAAAGCCACTAGCATAGAAAGTCTAAGAGTTGATAGCAGATAGTTACTAACCACAATGAATATAATTACATTTTCTTTACTCATTAGCCCGTAGAAGTTCCTTTCTGTTACAGTAATTACTTGCTATTTTTACCTTCCTTCCTCCCTAAACTGAAAAAGAATATGGCAGGTTTAACCAGTGCCAGAAAATACTCAAATTCTTACTTTTGCGTTCTTCACATCAGAATTTTAAATTCCCAAATTGCCTAGTCTTGTTCAAACTGCACTACTGACAAATGAACTACAAAAAGTTTATCAAAACATACTTCCTCAAATAAAGTTTCATGGGTGTGTTAGTAAACTTCTGAAAGTCACGGAGGGATTTGATTTGTTTCCAAACTTTTCTAATGGCCTTAAGCAACATTCTGTCTTTTTCTTGTTCAGCATCACGAAGTCTTCTGGTTTGCCTAGAAATATATACACATATGCACAAAACCAATCAGAACTGTATAACTTGGTGGAACAACAGAGCGAAAACTTGCAATTTCAAAAGCCAAGTGGGTTTCAATTTGATTGATGGCTGCAGTGGTTTCAGTCCAAGGAGCATAAAACCCAGACCTGGAAGATGGCAAGATCTGATTTCCTTCTGTACTCTAGTCTCTTGCACTTCGGACAATCTGACTTCAATTACAGTTCATTCCCTAGAGGTCTCAGAGTTTTCTGAAATGCTTATTACAGCTGTACATCATTACAAACATTTTAAAGTCAATTCATGTACACAGCCCAGGAAACCTACACTGCTGCTATGAAGTAATGCTTATTACAATCACACCTTACAAAATATGTTTTAAACTTAACATGTTTCTAGGTCCAGTAAAAAGGACTTAAGAGATGAAGTAATGTAGTAATGTATGAAGTAATGTTAAGTCCTTTGACAGCTCTACAAGATTCTTAACACAAACAAAATTAACAGGGCTTTTTTTTTTTTTCCCCTCAAGAACTGGTATTTTACATTTCCACCCTCCAATCTGTTTGTAAAAGAGCTATCCATTAGCACTTTTAATAACCAACACACACTTCTGATGTAAACGTCCATGCAGCACAAGCACAGACTGTTTCCAGTACTAACTTGGTGGCTAAACATGTCTAGTAAAAATAATGTGATTAAAAAAAAAAATAGAAGATGTAACATAACACATTACTACTTGTGATATTCAGAGAATATGGAAGACAGGGAGACTGAGTTAGAGCAGAGAGAAATACATCACATATTATTTAAAAGCATAAGCAAATTTAGTAAAAACAAAGAAGAAAGACTTTCCAGAAAGCAATACGAATAACTTCTCCACTTCATTAGCTAGCACTTTGAATATTACCTATCTATGCAGCCTAACTGCTTTTTCTTCATTGTCTCCCAGATGAAGCCAGAAGACAAAGATTTAAACACAAAGAGCATACAGGTGAGTAACTACACTTATCTGATGTATTTGATTTGGAAGCAGGACCTTTCAGTAGAGAATCACCTCTGCTACAATACATCAGGCAGAAGAGCCTGAAACTGGCAACACACAGCATATACTGGCCTCCTCCTCAGCAAACAAGGACAGTAGGGCTGAAATTGCTAATTAGCAAAAGTTTTCTGTACTTGGATGACATTTCTTCCTCAAGCTGATAGGAAACTACAGCTCTGATCTTCAGACAGTAGGGCACATGTCAGTTATGTTACTGGAGGGTGAAGGCAACAGATTATTTTCCACGCTCCACTCTCCTCACCTCTGTAATTTCTCAGGAGTGTCCTACATTGACCTGTCTTGTCTCTCTTTTTGTCATTGCATTTACCTGATGGTCAGTTGTTTTTACCAACATATGTGGTCAAAACTAGTATTAAACACCATGACAGTAAAAAGCCCTGAGGCCATCCGAGCCTTGTGTGTGTAACAGCTTCCAACCACAGAGCTGTAGCCATAAAGAATTAGAGATATGAAAAGCCCCAGAATAATCCCAGCCAAGCTCCTATCACGTTACTCACGCCACACTGATCTCACCAATTTCAGCTGAATTTCTCCCGATTCACAAGTGTGACACTGAACTGAAGCACTCAAGAGCTACAAAAATACTTAAGATATCCAGAAGGAATTCTTTCTAATTAAAGAATTAACCATCAAGCAAGCCTCAGGGTTGGTGTTGAAATCGAAGAATCTCATTCCCACAGTGATCCTTCTCATTACTATTCTCACGCCTTCCCTGCTGAGAGCTCCTGTCTCCGAGGTACTGTGTGGCAACTGCACACCTCCTGCTCCTAGTCCCCCAGCAGATGTCTTAAGAAAATATTAATAAAACCTGTCCCTTATTCGATGGAAGGAAGACTTTGTCCTTCAGTACAAAATAATACACTACAGATTTCTGTAGGTCTTGCATAGATAAATGTATTACAAGACAGCAAACTTGAAGGATGAAATTCTGAAGAAGCAATTCTCAAGCTAAGAGTAGTGAGTGGATGTGTAAGTGTAAGCAGATGTAGACTTCAAGGCTGACAGTAGAATTGTTATTAAAAAAAGATATTTTTTAATATTCTATTATCATACAACCCATTACATCAGACTAAACTTCCGTTTATTTACATTAATACATTACTGCGCACTTTCAGATTGTGAAAAAACTTCAGATTTTTATTATCTACTAGATAAAAAGGCTGTTCAGCGTGGATCTCCAAATTAACTTAATTTTTACCATACTGCTTACGCTTGCAGCTCACCACTGTCCATGTGCCAAAAATAATACTAACTTTCACTACCAAGCCCAAAACTATAATATTTTTACTACCCAGTTACTGTCCAAGAACAATAACTATATTCTTATAAAACAAAAATATTAACCCATTGGCAAAAACATGACCAAAATACCTAAGAATGGGAAGTGAATCAAGAACACTTGTGTAATGAGGAAGAAGATGGAAAAAAATAGTTTAGTCTGTTCAAAAAAATTACATCACTTGCATCATTGTAAGAGCTTCATGCACCCAGCTGATGTCTATTGAAATCTTATTTTAATTAAATTTTAACTGTGCACAAGACATCAGTAAACACTTAATAAGTAAAGAATGGAAGATAATGAAATGAGACCATTACTGAATCAAGATTTCAGTCTAAGCTATATATATTTTCTTCATGATTTTTTTTTTTACCTATCAGTAAGAATTCTCAAGCCTTCAAGATTCTTCCAGAGCTATTTACAGCAAAACTTGAAAAGTCGGACACAAGTCATATTCTGTACCAGCAAGGAAAGAAAAAAAGGAATACATTTTTAAGAAACAATGATGTAATTAATCCATACCTACCTGATCTCAATTTTGTATTCAGGTATGCTCTGTTGTGCCACAGGTCTAGGAACACCAGCACCAGCACCATCTATACTGGATTCCACAGCATTCCTCAAAGCATGCAGCTTAAACAAACAAAAAACCAAACAATTAACAGACAGTTTAATGTTTATGAGGCACACAGTGTAATTCACCTTGACAGGAAAACTCTGAATTGTTTTGAACCTGTATTACAGAGTTTTGCTATGTCTGTGAGCTGCTGATTCCTCAAGATGAAACTCTGATTAAGAACACAGCAGCATCTGGCACAGATATATACCTGGAAATGTGTCATCAACTTTTGCAAAATTTGGTGAAGTTGAACTGCTTCCTTTTACTTTTAATCAACCACTGAAACTAAGCTTCACTAACTTCCCTCCATCCTTGAACACTGTCTCGTGCTGTCTGCCTGTCAGAGCTGTTGGACACAATCCTGTATAGTCTTATCTGTCATTCAGTGGAAAACATTTTGGATACTCTAAAGGAATACTATATAAATGTTGCTGTGTTCTAAGAGTTATATTCTGTTTACCTCAGAACCTGTATAAAGTGAATTTTAAATAGAAGATAAAAAAAATTATCATCTTAAAAATGCAGTTCTGCCCTGAACCTACAGCAACCCAGGTGAAATACTTTGGTTTTTACCTTCTGACAAAATGCCACTCACTACATAGAATTAAAATTTCATCACACTACTCTGAACAAACCATTTCACCTTTTACCTTAAACTTTCACACCATTATCTCAATAAGCTATGATGCTGGAACAGAAATACCTTGTCTGTGAGAAGTTCGGTAAGATTCTTCTGTTTTCTTGCCAAATACTGATCATATAACTGAGCCAATTTAGCTGCTAACACATGCTCACGACTGAAACAGGGATGATGAGTGAAAATCAGTCCAGAAATGTCAATATCCAATTGAAATGGCCCCTGAAAATCCCCAGGTCCAACAACATACTGATTGGCAGCTGTCATTTTTATTGCCTGAAAAAAAAAAAGAAAAGAATAAAATGGATTTACAAACCCTGACAAATCCATCTTGCAAAGAGATTCTGTGACAGAAAAAGTACCACTTTATTTCCTCTTAGAACTGAGGTCTAAGATAAACAGTCCATCTCTCAAGCGAGCAGCTTTCCTTGTAGACTATTTGGATTGTGCAGAAGAGTTAGTATGTTACTTGCTTCCATTTTAATGCCAGGAAAATTCACCCAATGAAGTTTTCACCAACAAAGCTTACAGAGTCTCCTTCAATCCAGTGCAACCTTAAGGCAATTACGGTTTATATCTCCAGATTACTGAAACCAGAAGACTGAATCAGCAGGGCTCCCTGCCCAACTACTGCTGTTCCCCTCTCGGAATTCTTCAGAAGAGATTCATCAGAGGTATTCTGGTACCATAAAATATGAAGTTGTTAGTTATGTAGTGTCTGTTGCAGCTCCTTCGTAAGAATAGAAAAAAAAGGGGACTGAAAGGAGAATTCAGCTGTTGCATAACTCTTTTACAGGACTAGTACAAATGGCTACAAAACATACCTAAGTCCACCTGATCCTTCCACCTCCAGTTTCTCACTGAAATGTTTAATATGACATAATATATCAAAAACGACAGCTTGGAATTCCTTATGCTCAAATTATTTTTCTACCTATAAAGGACCCCTAAGCTTTATGTCTTACTTTCAACAGTGACTTGAGTATTGACATGTCAGTATTCAAGCAAACATGGTATTCTTGAAACATAAGCTCTCCTGGCCTACCTTTACTAAGATCTAAGCAACATCCTCTTACAGTTCCCTGGACAGATGTGTTGCACTGGATGCATCCTGATAATTGCATATTTTTAACCAGCATCAATTAAAGGGCCATATTTAAATCTGTATCAAAAGCAGCAGGCAAAAATACTTGTGTGTCCCAAAAGAGCATCTGCTTTAAAGTTTAAATAGTCACAGTTTTTCCAAGGGGAAAATAGAGTGCTAACAAGCAGAACAATTAAAGCTTGCTTAAAGTTTGCTGAATGGTTTTAATTGAAAGCTATTTTGATTTGTACTGACTGCCACTGCTGTTTGCCAGGGTAAGCATGCTGTGGTTGAGGGAAAAACAACAACCACCAAAAAAATAATAGAAAAACAAACACCTCCCAAAAAATCCACACAAAAAAACCCCAACAAACCACATCCAAAAAAAGATCTGAACTGATGCAACGTAAGTCAGTGGCTTTCTAAATGAGCAAATTGCATGTAAAGACTTATTTTGGAGAAGTTTTAGCACTGTAAAATAACCATCACACAAATGCCCTTTTATTATTTCTCTGTTAAGCTGCAGAGAGCATCCCTGTCCTGATCAATAAGTCTGTCTACCAACTTCTACGACGAGGAGCTTCATAGATACACTGATATAGGAACTAACCTGCTTTGGCATGAGAATATCCAAGGGTGTCTCACAGAGACCTTCGTGACTCACAGACTTGAAGCAGTCTGTCACTGAATGTCACTTTATTATTTCAATCAGTACTACTGGCTAATCTCTTCATCCTTTTGTATGCATTATTTTTACAGAACAATACAGGTGGAACATATTTGAAAAAGTACAGCACATTTAAAGGCCAGTTGTGGAACCACAAAAAGCAGTCAGTACTCGTGGTTCTCAGCACAAAACCCTTCAATACAGGAGAGTTTCTGGGAGAAAAAAGCTGGGATATTTGGTTTCAGGAACAACATACAGGAAATACACCTACCTTTGTATACACTGTCTCAAGTTCTGGTGCCATGCCTTCTTCCAGCGAGAATATTGGGGGCCTAGTAGAAGACTGTTTAATTGGATTAGGCAATGCTAAGATCTTGCCATCATCACCAAACCACTCTTGCCCCTACAAATAAAAACAAATTTATATTGCTTCTTACTTTATAAATAAGTAACTTGAGAAGTTGTAATTCTTATAAGAAGCAAATACAGAAGAAAAGGTGTCTATGAACTATGACTGAATTAACCAAAACTCTTCTAAGACACCAAGATGAAATCCTCAAATATACTATACGTTTTAAAATCAAAAGACTAAGAACTTGCTCAAACTTCAGCTACATTGAATTCTTCCTTCAACACTGAGTGTACAGATTTGAAAGAAATAAAAGAACCGACATTGCATACATCACTTCACATTTAAATGTTATGTTTTCTTAAATCACTAAAATGGAAAGAATTAATTTTTTACACAAGACTGCCACCACATCTTCCAATTAGATTATAAAAATAATAAATCAAAGAGTTAAAAAGCTAAATAGCAGCTCAGAGAGATCATTTATCAAAGTGTCTCTCAACTCTTCTAGTCCACAACCTGAACTAATTAAACCACTTCTATGAAAGTAGATAACTATCTTACACACAAATTGTTACCCATGGCATCACATGTTAAACATTTTCTTGGTTGCCCCTCTGCTCTCATCTGGATTCAAGCATAGCTTAAACCACTGCAGCTGCTGAAAGATGCTAGCCTGCCCTCTTATTCCCACACCTGGTTCTAGCCGACCCTAGAGCCAAACACTGATGTGGTAACACAGTGAAGCAAACCAGGAAACTAACCGGGTTTAAGCTGACCAGTTAAAAATTCTGGATACAAATATTGCCAGTCTGACTCATGAAAGTACCTCTGCTCATGAAGAACTCACAAAATCATAATAAAATATAAAGAGCAACTGCTGCATAGTAGGTTCAATTTATACTTAAGTATGCACACATTGAAGTGTACAGGATAATACAGCAGGATAATACATATGAAATTCACCTCCACAGGTGTTTCCATAAGCCATTCTTAAAAATCTAAAATGATTCTAAAATCTCTCCAAATAATCTATACTAATACTTAGTTACCCTTACAGTCTGATCAGTAAATTTCTACAAGTCTATTATTTTGTATTACCTTCGGTGGACAGAGAAAAAAACCATTCCACACTGCTGCCTTTTGTTACCATCTTCTAGTAAATAATAACAGTGCCCAGCTCTTGCAGATATGTTTACACATATCACTAGCTCTCACAGCTTTTTTTTTAAAAAGATTATAATTATCCCTATTTCAGTGACAAATAAATTGTGGCACAGACATGTGATTTTTTTCCCCAGCAGGCTATGTGCAGAGCGAGGAGAAGACATCAGTTTTCTAAGACCCAGTCTGGTGCTCTGACTATCAGGATACACTAGAACACAATCCCTCAAAAATCTATATTTCCTGACATCTGACACCACTAAATATTTTAAAAATGAAAGCCCCATATTATCATGACCATCTACCTTCTTAACTAAAACAAAATAAAATACTGATAAACCGAGTTTTTAAAAGACAAGTAAGAATATACTGGTGACTTACTTGCTCCTGTCTGAGTATTCTGTTTTCTAAAATATTTTGATTAGTCTGTGACACAAAGGGCCTTTCTCCTGTGTAAAGACCCTCATCCTCAAGGTACCTCGGCTGCCTGTTTCCAGGAATCTTCTCAGAAGTAGGCACTAATCAGAAATTAAAACAAACAAACAAACAAACAAACAAAAACACATGTGAAATAGCTTGCAACTGTAGTTCTCATTTATAAATTCACTAAGAGCCTATGCCATTCTTAAAATGACTGGTACTACGTATTAAGCATGCTGTCAGAAATTTTCCTAACGATGAAAAAAGAAATAAATATATAACCATACAGGTCCTTTCCTTAATCCACTGTTTAAATCTACCATAAAAGTGTCACAAGTCTTCTAAACAGAAAATTAAATAATTTCCTCACAAAAAAATACGTCAAATAACTAAGTGGAGCTTCATTTTAATATTTGCTTGCATAATGGTGTAAAAACCCATTAGTAGCAACAGCTGACTAGACAAACTTTTTTAAGCCTTTCCTATATAAAGTGAATCTTTAACTAAGATAAATCCAAACTAATATTACTCATTCGCTTAAGCTACACTTGTACAAAAATGGGAACATAGATTAAAAAGTCATGTTAGCCCAACAGAAGCAGGTGGAGTTCTTTCAAGCCTGCCTGCAGGAATACTTCACTGGCATATATGGACCCACTGTTTTTCAAGGAGTGATCTCAAAACAGAGAGATTATACTGAGGGTTAAAACAGGATTTCTCACCTAAATCAGAACAGAGTGGAAGCAGTCAGAACTAAGTAACAAGACACAAAAAAAACGGAGGCACCCAGTATAAAATATTTTGGCACTGCACTGCAAGCTGTGTCGATACCATTCTGGCACAGACCACCAAGAGACTCATTTCTATTTCTCCCACTTCAAATATTAAACAGCAAGTGATATTACAAGGCAATTTTTTCCAGACTCTTGTCATTCTATGGGAATAAGGCAAAAAGGTCAGTGACATGATCAATGGTGATTAACTATTTCCAATTCCCAAAAATTTTTGGGAAAAGGGCCCCCTGAATTACAAAAATTTTTATGTTACTTACATGACCAATTACAAACTTGCCACATAGAAAAGATTGTGGGTGTAGGAAAGTACAGAAATAGCCCAAGTTATTAAGTACAGTGCATGAGCCATTCTTAGTAGCTCAACACTGTAACCTGCTGCATGTGTTAAACAATGTCATCACTAAACCCCTGTGGAAGAGTGGGCAGCCCTCTCGCACTTAGGACAGCCAGCACTAAGGAAATTACGCCAGAGCCACTCCTGTGCCCCGAGTTCACTTGCTAGCACACCAGCTGCTGACCTGGGGAGGTGTGCACGTTCCCAGTTAATACATTGTGTCAGATCTTTTCAGTCTTGACTGGATGATCAGTGTCAGGGAACGACAAACAAATGTCTCTCTGCTGCCAGACAGCCTGACACAAGATTTTTCAGCAGATCAAAGGGTGTCACACAATGCAAAACCCAAGAAGAAAATGGATAGGCATGATCTCCATACCTGCTAGCATGCTGGGAGTGAAGAGAAATTCTTTTTCCTTTTTCAGTTGCTCAGAGTAGCTTTCACATTCAGCAGGCTTCATTACTAGAAGATCTTCATCTGTCTGCCCTATAATGAATAAATCATCATCTTTAACGAGGCGTACATCTTCATCCTATAGTTGAAGTGCAAACATCTGTTAGTTCGTCTGTTGCTTAAACTGGAGAGTTTCAGAAAGTACACTTTCAGAATTTTTAAGGAAACAAAAGTTGCCATTTTGTATTAGATGACAAACTTTCAAGAACTCTGAATAAACATATGAACATTTATTCTATAGCTCCTACCATTTCGTCCTCCTCTTGTTCATCTTCATGGGTTTCTACGCATTCTTCTTCTCCTTCCTCTTCTTCATTTAATTCATTCTTTTTCTTGCCTCCAGCCTTTTTACTTTCTGGTTCAGGATCAAAATTGAAGGTGAAGAAATTATATGCTTCTTCAACAGAAGGAAAATCATTCTGGAACTAATCAAAACCAACAAAGATACTTTAATATGACACTTATAAGAAATTCAGGACAAGAGAAGATATCTTTCATAGAATCATTTTGGTTGGAAGAGACCTTTAAGATCATCAAGTCCAACCATTAACCCAGCACTGCCAGGTTCCTTTAATAGCAGCAATAACAACCATGTATCAACATTTGTCACAGGATAATAATTCTTTTATCTCAAAAAGAACCCACCCAAATTCTTGAAGCTGAATGAAATTTTTAAATGATACATAAAGACTTCCCTATTTCTATATTATTATTTCATTAAATATTTCTTGCAATGTTTTACTGAAAAAGTTATTTGGTTTAATTTTAACCAGCTTATTGCTTTAAATACAATTTGCAAATAAGAAATGACAAAGTTTAAATTCTAGCCATCGTGCAGATACCCAGGTGAATGATAAGAGACATTTCAAATGGCATTTTTTCTGAAGGACCCAGGCCCCTTTAGTGTTAGCATGAATCCTCTAATAAAAGAATTAACAGTAGCTTTTTGTGGCTAATAAATACAAATATACTAATCTGTAAATTTCTTCAACTGTCAATTGGTGGCATTCAACAAAAAATATTTAAACAGAAGAAACATTTTTCCTCCAAGCTCTAGTCATTGTGTCCAGATGGATTTACTTGCTTTTTTTTTTTTAAATCAAATGATCCAATGCCTTTCTTATATTCGATGAATGTTCCCTTTTTCATACTTAAATTGTTGGCATATATTGTTTGTGAATTTTTAAATGAAATAAACCCCTTTCCACTGTTTAAGATTTGATTACTGAATTACGACTGCTTCTTCAAACAGAATAATGAAGTCATATAAAGTTTAAATCAAATTAATATAGGTTATTGAAATGAAGGAATTGGTACTTACTGTTGACTTTTGCTTCAGCTTTTTAACAGAATCACGAAACCTTGTTTTTGATGGTAAGTGGGATTCACCCTCATGCATCTCCTGAAGTTCATCATTATCAGACTGTAAAAAAATACATTCATAAGTTATAGCATACGTTTATTGCTCCATTAAAAAAAAAGACAAGTAGCTGAATCTTGAGATTAGATACCATATTTTCACAGCAACAAAAATAAATAAAAAAAAAGCACAGTCACTATGGTAGCCATTATACTGGTTTTATATTTATTTTCACTTTAGTGCTTTTAAGTGATTTTCATTAGGCTCAGCTAACAAAAAAACGTCTAACATTCTACCTGCTTTTCTTCCTTGACACCTGAATTCTTAAAGGAGGACATTTCATGAGCACAGATTGTTTGGGTTGGAAGGGACCTCCAAAGGTCATCTAATCCAACCCCCCTGGAACAAGCAGGGCCATCTTCAATGTCCTATCCAACCTGAAGTTCAAAACAGTAGCACAAAGAAAACTCAAACCCTGGCAAACTGATAGCTGCTTGTTTAACAAGCCAGTATTTTGCACCTGTCTAAGTACAGGAAACAAATCCAACATATGGAAGGTTTCAGATATACTTCATATAAAATTTGTAACCAACTTCAGGAAGAGCATCTATTTCACATTTTCTGAGTACAAACATACTAAATCAATATTACTTAACTGAAAGCTATGACAATTACTCTTTGAAGAAAAGATTGCCAAAAGCCTTCCCCACAGCCTATGTGATTAGGTAATTCTCCCCTAGACAAGTCATTTAGCCAGGCTAATTCATATAGTTTGGAAGTCCAGACAAAAATGTGACTGCTACATGTGGTTATCTCCTGGGCATACACATTCTTTGGAACATATTTTCTACAGGCAAGCGATCTCACTGTGAATTGAAGAATATCTACGTGCAAGTTCTTTCTTCAGGCATAAGTTTTGTTGAATTAATTTACTAACAACAAACATGCTTATACTAAAAAATAAGAATATAAAATAGGAACAAGGAAATACAATACAGTACAATCACAAGAAGTTAATATCCAGCCTTTAGCAATTACACTGTGGAAATTTATATGAAGTTATAATACACTGGTCCTTTCTGTTACAGTAACTTTTAAATGCTTCAAGGCATCCAAAGCAACACAAGCCATGAGCGTGTAAATGACAGAAGTTTCACATCATGGCTACACTATAATAAAAGCAGGTTATTATTGTTAAATATGTACATTAAAAGCAATAATCAGAAAGGTTCCTTCCTGGTTACTAATTCAAATAACAGTATAATTTTGATGCCATAAAAATAAATGAAAAGGATCATCAAAACTATGTTTATCTTAATTTCACATTCACTTTCTCATTATCAGAATAGCAAGACACAATGCAACTACTCACTGCTTTATCCAGTTTGACTTCTGTTTTCCTTTCTCTGATGCTTTTTAAACGTCTTGGTCGTGAACCAGGGTCTTCTTCCAGTGAAGTATTATCTGCTTTTGACTAAGCAAACAAGCAAAAATGCTTAGCTGTAGCAGAAATATAAGTCCAAAGCTACAATAATTCCCAGGAACCCAATAACTTACGCATGTTTGTGTTAGGGACAGAATCTTTTAACTATATAATCAGCTTAAGTGATTTTCCAGACCTAGATGTTAATACCCCTTACTAAACTGCATAATAAACTTACAAGGAAATCCATTGATTCCAAAACAGCATAAGACTTTTTTTGACAAAACCACAAAGAGATCTTGTAATGATTGTATCATGAATTACAAAACAATGACAGCTTTTATATTACAAAAAAAGTTAAATTTAAAAACTTTAGAAAACAAACAGTAATAGAAATACACTGGAAAACAACTGTAGAGATGAACTGAGAATTATTTTGGAATTAGAAATAAAAAAGCAGATACCCCAGTTCAGATTCACATAGTACTAAGCAAGCAAAATTAAGCAAGTGGTACTTGAAACACTAGCAAAAACCAAACAGGACTTCTGAAGGATTCTCACCCTTGCTGCTTTTAGTTTCTCTCTCATTCGATCCCTAACAGAAAATTCTGCAAATCCTGGTCTTGATGTAGAAGGAACAGGTGGCAATTCTGAAATAGAGAAAATATGGTAACGTTTAAATTAGGTATCTTCTGAAAATAACTTATAATTATGTAAAATGAAGCCATACACACTATACGGAGTCCCATATTCCAACAGAAAGAACCCACATGAGAAAATGTGAAGGAACAAAACATTTTTTAAGTCAGACCTCACAGAAGATCACTTCAATGCTTTTAGCTGCAATGGATCTACCTTTCATTATACACTATGAACCACCTTAACTAAAGTATATGCACAGTTTCTGTTTTGTATAAAAATATGTAAAGTATTAACTGGCATTTTATAAGCTGTTATTCAGGGCTGTCTAGCTCTAACTTTGAATGGTGCTGTGCTCCAAACCCTCATACAGATGTGATGGAAACAGTAAAGAATTTACAGACTTGCTTCCTTTCTCAGCTTAGGGCTACCTGCTTCTTGTAGTGACAAAACATTATTTTCTCCAGCAGTGTTTTTGTGTGACAGCTTTAGTACAATCGAGTTAGTAAGCTGCACTTCACCTTGTATTCTACCACATATGACTGACAGCATTGTCAAGTAACCTCCCATTTCACACACAAGCTACTCTAAGGTCTACTTATGCTACACCTCTGGAATCCACATGTCACCTCCTCCAAGCTCAAAAGCAGTCTGTCCCCATACTTAGGAAGTCAAGAAAGGGTCATGGGAGGCCATATGGATGAACTGTCTCACATAAAAAGAAAACTTACAAGAGATGCCAACAGGCACAGGTGAGCTGGAAGGGACACTATGTGACCATCCAGTCATGCAGGGAGGGGCTCAGGAAAGCCAGAGCCCACCTGGATTTGAACCTGGCCATGGATGTGATGGCCAACAAGGGAAGATATTACAGGTGTATTAGCAGCAAAAGGAAGAAAAAGGAAAACAGTTACCTGCTGCTGAATGGGGCAGGGGACACAAAAAAGACCCATGTAATCAGTCCTTTCTTAACCTCAGTTTTTACTTCCATCAAGAGCACCAGGCCCCAGAGACCAGCAGAAGAACCTGGGGCAGGAAAAAGTTACCCTCAGCAGAGGATGACTGAGTAAGGCCACACTTAAAACACACTGCATATGCAAATCCATGGGTCCTAACGGGATACTCCCATTAGTGCTGAGGGAGCTAGTCACCTCAAGGCCACTATCAGCTATCTTTAAAGAAACACGGTGATCATCAAAGGAGGTGCCTGATGATTGGAAGTGAGCAAACATCACTCTTGCCTTCACAGGAGAATCTGGAGAATGACCGGCTGGTCAGCCTCACCTTGACACCTAAGAGGGGGATATAGCAAATAATCCTGTGAACCATTGCCAAATACGTGAAGTACAAGATGAAACCTTGGGAGACATCAGCATGAAGTTATGAAAGGGAAAGACTTCCACCTGACCAATAGGACAACTTTCTATGATGATTTAATTGGGTTAGTGGATGAAGGGAAAGCAGCATTTGTTTTAGATCAGTTTCCTGTAACACCCTTATAGATAAATTGATAAAATATGGATAACAGAAGTACGTGGACTGAAAACTGGCTGAACTGTTGGGCTCAAAGGGTTGTGAACAGTAGTGCTAAGTCCAAGTGGAGGCCACCACTAGAGCTGTACCCTTGGAGTTGATTTCAAACAAACAGACAAACAAAATTACCACAGTTCACCTTCCAAACCCAAAAGCTCATCAAAACTCTACATCCTTTAGGATCAGCACATTCTCTGCTGATCCGGTGAAACACACAAATGTGAGTTTTAAATCAGTGGCATACATTTATATTTTTTGACAGGTAGTAAATACCAGGTTTGGACACTGATTTGGGTAACCATGTGATTATGGAAAAGAAGAATTACTGTATGTAGCAGCCTCTGAATTGCTTCTCCCATAAAGCCCAGGCTTTCCTTCCATAATTAAAACCTAATGAGAACACTTATTTGATAACCAAACTAATCAAGGTCTCCTTTTCCTTTGATGGCATTCCTCTGTCTTATCTTCCACAATGACTTTCATGACTTCCATGTTCACTTTGACAACTTAGAAAGTTATCACTTCAGTATTTTTCTTTTTGAAAGAACTGATTAATTTCTTCATTAACAAAACTGATACTAGCTACATAATTGTCTCTGCATCTGCACAGACCTATTCAGTCTCACTGGGATCCTGGACTTCACCGGAAATTCTCAGGAGCATACTGAAACTTTGACTGATAGATCCAATATTAACTTTTTAAAGATAAATGCTTTCCATCCCTTCTTATATGTGGAATCCTCAGATCTTATTTTCTCCTGAACTTCTGTAATTAGCTTTTATTTCTGGAAGGAGTTCCATTGTTCCACACAGAACACAATGACCCTTTCACTGGAACAATTCTAAGATGACTGGCAGGAGAAAGCCATGTATCTTTTTGCACGTGTGCTTTGTGGTGTGCTTTATTTTTTTTTTTTTCCTTTGATTTTTAATCTGTGGACTTATTACATTCTATGTGAATAAGCTTTTCTAGTTATCTCCACATATAGAACTACATTTTTTGTCAGTTCTTTAAGCCAAACTCTGGGGTTTTTTTTGCCCTTACGAAAGAACATTGTTTGCCAAGGTCTAAGTAAAAGGTAATTTCAGGTTTATGTAAGGCATTAAATTAATGAAAAGGATATAAAACAGCAAAGGGTAAGGGCTTTAGAGTGGTAAGGTCACACAACATATATCACTTTATGGCTGTTTCAATATTATTCCAAGAGCCTTACTGGTGGCAGAAAATACTGTATGTTGAACATACAACTTAAATATTTAAAGGCTACCTACCATACCAAAGTCAAAATACCATCTCATTTCTAGGATGACCTTACTCCACTGTTATTTAGAAAAGAAAAATACATTAAGATAAATACTGATACTACTCAGAAACATCAAGAGTCGGGAGAATCCTAGTCTTTTCAAATTAAACAATTTACTGTCTTTATTTGTAAAGAGAAGCCTACATTGTATTTGGAAACTTTCAAAAGAAAGAAGGAGGCACAAAGTGAGTGTTACTAGCATGAGACAAGTAAGGGAGAAGCAAGCATTCCATAACCACTTCCTTACCAAGAGGAACAACAGGGACAGAAATAAGCAAGTACTCAGTAGAGACACAAAGAGATGGCACACAGAAAAGCCTATTTGCATTTTGTCTTTTCTAACAAGGAATGCAGCATGAGCAAGAACAGGGCAGGAATTAATGACAAAACAGAGAACAAGATCTAGATAACCATTCATCAAACCAAGCTAATTAAAAAACTTCACTGCAGGGTATCCAATAATGAACTGACTACAACCACATCAGAACTGTCAGTGATTTTGAGAACTGATGAACAGGCAGCTTTCAAAATCCTGGGCAAGTCTTTTTTAAGAAATAGGGAAGCGTGAGCTGCAGAAGCATACAGAAATCAGCTTAACTTCAACTCTACAAAAAAGACTCAGCCTACTTGTTAATGGCAGAAAAATAATAAGCAACATAAGGCCCACACCAGCCAAGATCAAGACCTATCAAGCCAATTTAATGTCCTTCAACATATATTCTACCTATTCTTGTGAATAATAAAAAATTTAAATACTTCAATATTTGAGCTTGCCTTATAGAAAGCATCTTATAAATAACCAAAAAAAAAACCCACCAAAAAAAAAATATCAAGACTCAAATATTGAGTGGAAAAAAACTTCAGCGGAGGAGGTGGTCAAAAGGTAAAGTTACCTTATGAATTCCTTCTGTGACTTTATTCTACCATTGCATTCTGTTCAGCTAGCATGTAAAAACATCGTTTCATTAGTGCAAATGCTTCACTTCAATTCCATTCTGATAAATCACAACTAGAAGGCAACAGATTAGAATCCGCTTTTCATCTTTTGAAATACTTGACAATTGCTTGTAAACATTTCCAGACAAGCCACGTTATAAGTGAACAGTGTAAACATCCAAAATCAAGGCAGAAACAATCTGCCAGTACTTTAAGCACCTCTTAAAGCACCAGAACTCATTCTTTATATCACACAGATCACGAGCCTTGTAAAGGCAGTGAGGAACTGCAATCTGCTTTTACGTTGTGACTTGGCAACACAATATGAAACATCAATGACAGCATATTCAAAAGCTTAATATACAGAAAATGGAAATGTAAATTATTTCTAAATATTGCAGACTGAATTCGGGGGGTGGGGAGGGGTTAAGTTTTTGATAGACTCCGCCTTGAGCTGGAGTTTTCAAGCATCTTTGTCAAAATGCAGTACTTTTCACTCGATCATACAGAATCACAGCAACAAGCACAAGCAGCAACAAGTACCAAAGCATAATACTTAGGAAAACTGAACATTTATCACATAAGGGATCCAATGGCTAGTTTTCTTCTCAAGAGTACTGCTGTGCAGTTCTGTTTAATCTTGGAAAATGAGGTTCTGTAAAAGCAAACAACCATCACTAGAGGGTGTCTTTTGATTTCCCCATGCAATCAGTTCTGAAAACTGTTTGGACTCCATCTGTCAACAGCATATCACTTCCTAGGATGAGTTGGCACAGTGAGACTCAAAAATCATTCAAAAGGAAAGTATACAGACCTTCAAAGAGGTGGAAGCATCCCTAAATTGTAGATGTCTGTAATAAATACTGCATTTCACTAAAATGAGTTTAAGAACAATACATACCTTTTATTTCCATCAACCTTGATACTGATGAAAAACTAAGCATGTTTATACTTCATTGGGGTTTTTTTTGACTTTTTACTACTCTGTTCTTACTTAGCTCTTTTGTGCACCCTATTTAGGTATACCCATAAACACATGGAGTAAGATTCACAACATTAATGTTGTCTTAAGTATTAAACAGAAATGTTACGGAGATTCTGCTGAAGAAGCTGAAGATTACTTTTCAAATATCAACAACTTCTAATCTTTCCATGCCTGCAACCAGACATTCACCTCTGACAGCCTTCCACCACATCACTCCCTTGCACTCCCCTTTGTGGGTACAGTATTTCACGTGTGACAGTTAAGCTGGCCCAGCAGTAAACCCACACGCCACTGTAAGCACAAAGCAGGAGGGTCACATTCAAATCTGTGAGTTCCACACGTGGATCCTGCAGACGACCTCAGAGCGCCAAGGCCAAACGCAGTTGACGCCGGTGTCGCCGGGTGGCCCCCTGGGCCCCGCGGAACATGTCGGCGGCTGCGCGCCCCG
>NW_008621066.1:21539-24585 GCF_000691845.1 Merops nubicus | reverse complement strand
CCTCCCCGCGCCCCCGGATATCTCCCACCCAGAGGCTCACCCGCCCAGACCTCCCCCACCCGGGTATCCCCAGGGACCTCCCCACTCAGACCCCACCCAACCGTGGGAATCGCCTTCCCAAGACCTCCTCCATACAGGGATCTCCCCACCCATGGGCAGAGATCACCCACCCAGACTTTCTGCAAGCAGGGATCCCTGGGGATCTCTCCACCCACTGACAGAGATCACCCACCCAGACCTCCTCGTGGCAGTGATCACCAGGGATCTCCCCACCCACAGTCACCCATGGGCAGAGATCACCCACCCAGACCTCCTGCTGGCAGGGATCCCCGGGGATCTCCCCACTCACATGTGGGCACCACCACCCCCTGCCCTCTAGACCTGTCCCAGGCAGGGATTCCCACTGCCAGGGCTCTCCCACCCAGGAACAGGGATCACCCACGAATGGGGATCGCCCACGCAGACACCCCCCCCAACTCTCTAATTAACCCCCGCAGTGCCAGCCAGCTCCCACCACACTGCTCCCTACCTCCCTTCCAGGAGCTGGCAGGGTGGGGATCCCACAGGCCCTGGGCCAAGCAGGCACAGTGCACCCCAAAGCCTCTCCCCGGACATGAAGGACACCCCATGACCAGAAAAAGGAATTGTCCCTAATTTTGCTTTAATTGCCTTAAAACTGCCTGGATCTGCAGCGTGGAACAGCTCTGCTCGCAGCAGGAGATGCACCAAGGGCTCGTGCAACCACGGCCCGTGGGTCTGCAGTCAGGGGGAGCTTAAACAGGTTTTTTCAGCTCTTGATTTCTCCAAGCCCTGACTTTTTCTTACTTCTGACGTGGATCCTTCCCAAAGTGCTCGCAAAGCAGATTTCTTTCACTTTAGACATAGCAACAGCCTGCACATGAGACCGGAGTCTGTCCACAGATCTGTGGGTACCCGTGGGGATGAGACTTGATGCTCTATCATATAGTTACTTGGGGACATCAAAACCGCCACCAAGGGCACCCATCCAGCTCCATCACTAGGGGACTAACATCAACTCACAGCTTCCCAGAGCCACAGACATCGAGGGGGAGAAGCAAACTCCTGAACACAAGAGAATTCGTCTTTTTTGGCAGCAGTACAAGGTGATGCTGGTGGAAGTTGTGCCTCTGTCTGTGAGACCAAGAGGGCACGGTGGGCTAACCCTGGCTGGCCATGAGGTGCCCACCAAAGCCTCTCTGTCACTGCTCCCCTCAGTGGGACAAGGGAGAGAAAATATAACCAAAGGCTGGTGGATAGAGATCACTCAGCAGTTACCACCATGGTCAAAATAGGCTTGACTTGGGGAAAACAGTTTAATTTACTATCAGTCAAATCAGAGAAGGATAATGAGAAATAAAAGCTAAGTCTTAAAACATCTTCTCCCCACCTCTCCCTTCTTCCCAGGCTCAACTTCACTCCCAATTTCTCTACCTCATCCCGCTCAGCAGCACAGGGACATGGGAAACAGTGGTTGTGGTCAGCTCATCACATGTTTTCTCTGCTGCTCCTTCCTCCTCAGGAGGAGGACTCCTCACACTCTTCCCCTGCTCCAGCGTGGGGTCCCTCCCATGAGAGATGTGGATATGGATATCTTCGTGGATATTAGGAAGACTTCCCTGAACAAGTGGTGAGGCACTGGAATAGGTTGCCCAGGGAGGTGGTGGAGTCACCATCCCCGGAGGGGTTTGAAAAACATTTAGACATGGTACTTCAGGACATGAGTTAATGGTCATGGTAGTGTTGGATTGACAATTGGGCTTGATCTTAGGTGTCTTTTTCAACCTTAATGATTCTATGATTCATGAACTTTTCCAACATGAATCCTTCCCACACATTCTCTCTCCTCCCTCCAGCTGCAGTTGCTGTTGTGCACTTTTCCCCCTTCTTAAATACATCCTCCAAGAGGTGCTACCACCATCGTTGATGGGCTGGGCCTTGACCAGTGGCAGGTCTGTGCTGGAGCCAGCTGGCAATGGCTCTGTGGGACATGGGGGAAGCTCCTAGCAGCTTCCCACAGAAGCCACCCCGTAGCCCTTCCCCTTGCCACACAAACCCAACACAGTGGGCCCAGGGCAAGGCCACGTGAGCGGCATCACACACGGGGACGTGCAGGAGGTGGCCACTTTGAACATGGGACTGTCCATCAGCTGGCAAGGCAACATTTGCTGCTTCATCCTGGAGTTTCCCTGGTTCCACATGTCCTGGCTGGTCTCTCTGCTCCTGCACAGCTGAGAGCAGCCCATGAGCCAGCCAAAGGCAGCATCCGCAGCCTACGCTTGCAAGGTGCAAATTTAAGGCCAGGTCTTGCTAATAGTAGCCATTTAGGCAGCTCCAGTAGTTGTGCTGGGGCTTTGTAGCAGCAGATTTTCATAGAATGGTTTGGGTTGAAGGGATCTTTCAAGGGCATCCAGTCCAGACCCCTGCCCTGAGCAGGGACATCTGCAGCTAGAGCAGGTTGCTCAGAGCCCCGGCCAACCTCACCTGGAATGGTTCCAGGGATGGGGCAGCGACCACCTCTCTGGGCAGCCTGGGACAGGGACTCACCACCCTCAGCAGCCAAAATGTCTCTCTAGTCCAAATCTCCCTCTTCGAGTTTCAAACTATCACCTCTTGTCCTGTCCCAACAGACCCTGCTAAAAAGCCTGTTCCCAGCTTTCTTCTGGGCCCCCTTTAAGTACTGAAAGGCCACCAGAAGGTCTCCCCAGAGCCTTCTCTTCTCCAAGTTGAACAATCCCAACTCTCTCAGCCCGGCCTCCCAGAAGAGGGTTCCAGTCCTTATATAATTTCTGTGGCTTTCTTTGGCTCTGCTCCAACAGGTCCATGTCTCTCCTCTGCTGAGGACTGCAGAGCTAGGTGTTTGACTGCTTTTGTTGACAGCAGAGTCTGCCAGCTGGCGTCAGAACCAAACCATCATTTCCCAAGTGTAGGAACAGATTTGCTGCCCCATGGACAGGGGCTGGGGGGTCCTGCCAGCAGGGAGGGAAAAGCTGGGGCTGAGTGGCAGGGAAGATCATAGGAGGGACAG
>NW_008621066.1:16683-21509 GCF_000691845.1 Merops nubicus | reverse complement strand
GGAAGAGCAGAGAATGCAACCCCAGCTGCTACAGCCACAGGAGACGTTTCTTTCCCACCACCTTCCAGACTCAGAGGCAATTGCCCCACTGGCTGGTCACTGCTTGCTCCAAAGGAGTCTCAGCCAAGAACACACCATTTACTACCAGCTCAGAAATCCCTGGTTCTTCACGTGTCTTCTACAGATGCACAACATCACAGCATAGGGCATTATATAAAGACCTGAAAATGCTCTTAAACCATATGTTTTGTACCATTGCCCAATACATAAGGCAATAAACTATCTAGATTATGTGGTCTGAGAAACCTGGTGGAAAAACTTGCTGGAGAGCTAGCACTGTGCAGATCAGCCAGCCAGGCTAATGATGCTCAATATCCCCAACTGCAGGGAGGAAATAATGCAAGCAGGCACTGAAATCCCAGTCACATTAGGCAGCCACTCACTGGGAAAAAGGAAAAGATTTTAAAATGCTGCAGGAGCCCCGAGTCATTAGTTTTGTCAGGAATTTTGGTTTCTCAGATCACTTTTTTCTTTCAGATCTGTGGGTTCAGAGAAGGCTCAAGAGAAAGGCCAGAGAGGCGTTTAGTGGGGCTGTAAGTCAGGGAAGCTGATTATTGTTCATTTAGCACTTTATAGAAGGACCTCAGGGATCTTTATTGATGCCAAAAACTAACACCCAGCAAGTTTCAACACCTCACTGATTCCAGCTAGGAAAAAAAATTAAAAGATGAACAAATGCTGGGGTTTATATCAGTTTCTCCTTATTTGCATTAATTTTTTATTACAATTTACTTCCTTCAATTGGTAGGAAGTAGAGATTAATAGATCACACACATGTACCAAAAAAGGTTTCAACTGCTGCTAAAGAAGTTCACAAAAGTTCCTACAATTTCCTTCTTGGAGTAGTAAACTAGGAGTAACTCCACTGTGGAAACTTGAGCTACATGGAAAAAGAAGATTGAGCCAATCCATCTGAAAGAGAATAAAAATACATCTGTCCTAAGCAGCATCTGTCAGCAGATATGACACTGGAAACTCTTGCAAGAAGAATAAAAGCTCATCATAAAAAAAAATATCAACGGTCTAAACCATGACATTGTATGTGATCAATATGAAAATCCATCAGGGCAATACAAGTTTCCACATAATCCACAAGCTATCACAATGTATAGACATTTTTAATTAAGTTGAGGTGATCACGGTCACATTTTGTACTGCTGAAAATCCAGCTAATAAAGGGAATTGTTAGAAGCTGTTTCAAAGCTCACTGAAAAAATTGAAAAATTCACCTTCCATTTCTGGATTTCACCATTATAATAGAGCACTGAAAAGCTTAAAACGGGGTTTAAGACTGTGCTTTTCAATTCTGTCATGTTGAAAAAAGGACCAGCTATGAGCAGCACAATTAAAGACACCCAGACAACTCAGTGCCCATCTTAGTGACTGACATTTCAATCTGATAAATCCCTGCTTATTTTCAAGTCACTAATTATTCCTATGCCTGTATTGCATGGCTTTAATTATTCTTTCTTCCAAAAGACTTCAATCTTGACCGAAAAGCAACAGCTTTAGCTGGAAGAGCTCACTGTAAAGGAAAACCTATTTGCTGGGACTCCAGTGGGTCATCAGGACTGGGCTGCAGAGGTGGAGTTTCATTTCTAATCTGGAGATTTCAAGCGTTCAGTATCAGATATAGCTGAAGGGATCACAGGGAGCTGGGCAGAAAAGCAGCTTTCCAAGGAGCAGGGCGATAACCATGCTTTGAATTCACATTAGGAGCACTGTTTCAAAGCGAGTTTCAAATATTCTTCCTCTTTCTTAGCAGAATCCTAGCAGAAGATGATTTTTTAGGATAAGATTGGTAATGTAAAGCAAAGCCAATGAAGGAATGACACAGAAAATACCTTGTCTCCTGTAAAACACTCCCTGTGTGCTATCAGTGACTGTTCAAATCCTTTCTTCCATTCATCATCCATAGCACCCAGATGTTAGTTATGCTGTTCTACATTCATCTGCAGGTTTTAAATTAATACTCTTCTTGATCGATACCTACAGAATGATGTTTTACTTTGCAAAAAAAAAAAAAAAAAACATATCTGTAACACCAAGGCAACACCCCCCCTGAGCACAGACCTGTAACTCACCGTAAGACGTAGCAGGATGAGTAGCAAGGAGAAACAAATGAGAGATGGGAGGGGGAAAAGGAATGGAAAGTCAGACTCCAAGGGCTCTTTCAGTATGAGGACAAGGTATCCCACCACTGGAGCAGCCTGCAGGGCTGGCTCAGCACGTTTTCCTCCTGCAGCAGAGGAAGGACATTGATTAAGCTCTGCGAGGTACCACGGGAATGGTGTGTGTCAGGCTGTGACAGACTTTGAAGGAAACATGCAGCAAACGGGCTCGTAGCCTGTCTGGATATATCAAAGAGCACAGAAACCATCCCAGCTGTTCATGCCACCACAGAGTAAGCAAATACTAAAGTATGTGGTCTGCAGCTACCCAAGGGATGCGGCCGCCTGCCTGGTGTAATGAGAGTCACTCCGGAGGGGATCTTTGTCCTCCAGTCCCCAGTTTGCCACTGCGGGTGGTGGCACACACCTGCGTCCAAAGGGTGGCTGGAGACTTGGAAATGTTGGCAAATCCTTGGATCTGTGATTCTAAGGATTGCTGGTATTCAAGGAGACCCAGTGACAATTCCCAGCAGTTTCACAAACTCAAAGATCCCTCTGCGAGTTGTTGTTTTAGCTCCTCACACTTAAAACGAGCAAATATTCTCCTCCTCACTTACATATCCAATCTTTTTAGATAGTTCCAAGCCTCTCTCTAGCAAACCTACCATATGCCCACATTGTGTTTAGACTCATAAGACATCAAAAGGTTTCTATCATAAGCCCTGGAGGACAGAAAGGCTTAAGAACCAACTTGGATTCTTTAAAGAAAATAGAAAAGCACCAGAAAATAAGCCAATTCAACTGATTTTACCCAAAGGGACAAAAGGAGGTTGAGAAGGTCCTTTATAGAACCTCAGAGAAAAGCATTATTGTCCAGCAGGGAAAAATATACCTACTAACAAATGAGGTGAGAGTCAAGTGACATGAAAGATCTGGAACAGCTGCATTCCTCAACACCTTCAAACTGTCTGTCTTCACACACTTCATTTATTTGGGATAGCAGCATTGCTCTAATCTGGGAGTAAAGGAGGCTGTAAAAATATCTGGGGGTAAATGTGAGTATTTTTTATCTCAGTAGGCATTTTGACTATTGGATCTGAGCAACAGGATTTGGGTTTTTGAATGCAGCCAGTGTTGGACCCTCCCAAACACACACCCACCTGGGTTCCTCATCTTCCTCACAGCATTCCTGAGCATACCTCAACTCTACCTGAGCCCTGTCAAGTGAAAAGAGAGCTGAGGAGAGATCCTCTTGTAGCCATGAGCTGGGTATATGCCCACTGAAGGGAGGCCAAAGAAACCATAGCATTTAATTATTTCTGACAAGTTGCAGATAAGCAAATTGGAGAAAAAAAAAAAAGAGGTAAAAAAAAATGACATTTTCATAAGGAAGGGCACTGTGACAAGTTAGCTTCTTCCACAGCCTGCAGACACCAGAAGTTCTTAAAAATATTCCATAACTTTTAATTATGATTCCATCATTCCATTCCATTTTTTTTCCAAGAAACTATTCCATAGTATCTGGGATTATATAGGGAAACTTAACTCATACTCCACTGCTATACATTGACCATAGTCCAACGCCATAACCTGTCCAAGGGAAAACTTATTAACATGAGAAGCAGGAAGGGGGAGCAATGAAGATCCAAATGGAAGGTGGAGGCTGTACCAAAAGGGATCTCAGGCTGGATTCCTGCTTGGCTGGGACAAGAAGGGAGATGAGGTGAAGTGCAGGAGCACACGACAGCAGAGCTGGGCTGGAGAGATTCCTCTGTCACGACTAAGCTAACCACGGGTGAAGGGCTGGAGTGACAGGAACATGACTGTGTTAACAGTTAATTACGGGCACAAAGGTCAAGGCGGGGGGCTCGGAGCTTCTGCTGACATCTGGCAGTCTTTTGGGGAAGTCTGGATTCTCCCGAAGTCCTCACTGACTCAGGAGCACCAATTTGCTTGCCATCAGTTGGAGGAAGAGGTAACGAGAACTGACTAATCACCGAGCTGTGCACCCTGCAGACTCATTCTGGTGTCACTCGTTACATCTTGCTGATCACTCAGACAAAACTAAATTTAACAGGGATTTCAGTGACTGGTCAGCACCTTTCCTTGGCTCACTGTGTTTGTGCAGTATCTGGTTGTCCTCCCCTTTCCAATAAGCCAGTAAAAACTCCAGTGGTGGCATAACTCAGCTGACACAGCAGTGAGGGCATCTCAGCGTATGCTCTGATTCCTGGAGAGCTTGCACTGAAGGTCCTGCACGTGCTAACGTCACTGCTCGTGTCTTCAGTGTCACTGTGACCCTATTACTCTGTCCTTTTTTCTAGATAAGGCTTAAAGGATCAGGATTTGATTGCAGCAGTAAGTTCAAGGTAGGAGCCACAGCGTTTGCATTGGAGCAATTTGTCACAGAACCTGGAGGGAAGGAGCAGCAGTCGGATAATCCATCACACCCTCCCCTCACCGAGCTGCAATTCAATTTTGGACAGATCCTTTGGCACAAAAATTAGAAAGATGACTTCACAAAAAGCACGGAAGAATACTTCTGAGCCCAGGTGGCAGATGTATTCGTGTGTGGTATTCGTGGAGGAGCTGCCCGAGAAAGCCTGGAGCTATTAATTGCCAGGCTGCAATTAAGGGGGCAGACGATGTTTAAAG
>NW_008621066.1:3753-16652 GCF_000691845.1 Merops nubicus | reverse complement strand
CCCCCCTTGCTCTCTCCTTTTCTGTAATTTTTAAATGCAATACAGGCTGAGAAGTAAAAATAGACCAATGTGCTCTCCCCCACACTGCAGTCCAAGGCTTAAGAGCACGGCTGGGCTGGGCTGAGTGGATTTCTATGTAAACAACAGAGAATGCCTTCGATTAATCAGGTCGTTGCTTTGCACAGATAGGATACTTGAATGAAGTTAACTGTGTAGTTTTAAAGTCACCATTCAGCCTTTCAGACCAGACAGATGACTTTTCCTCACAGTGCTTCCTCTGGCATTCAGCAGAGGATTTGGCAATCCTCTCTGGGTCTGGTTCTCAGCAACTCTCTGACATGGGGGCAGTTACTGTCTTCATGGCACACAATAGCACTGTAGCAGACAGAAAAAAATGGCTCTTTTCTAGCCAGTTTACCCCTTTTCCATCTGACAGAAGTGACTTTCTTTCCTGGCCCAGAAGTCAGTGCACACTGGAAGGCACATGCATAAGCAGACAAATGCTGAGAGCCCACTAATGTTTGCAAAGAGGACCAAAGCCCCCATGACTGTCCTTTTTGGGGAATAAGAGATCCCCAAGTTTAACTGGGACAAAGAAGGGGCAAATTAGAACCAAATATCAAATCTAATAGATCTGATTCCCTTTGTATTTACACCAGCACAAACCAGTAATGATACATCAATAATTCATAATAAAAAGTCAAATTACTCACAATTACTCAGTGAGTAGTCACAGTGGCTTCTTTCCTTCCCTGGCAATGAATCCAGTATCTACAGACACTGACAAGCATTGATCAGATCTGGAATGGAGTATTATGGGACAAATAAGAATGAGAGAGCAATGGTCACGCTTGTCAGACCAAAGGTACTCCAGCATCGAGCTCCAAGTTGTCTTTTCTGCTGCAGCTGCTTCTCGAGAGCCTTGCCAGCTCCATGCAGGTCCTCTGCTCCTGCAAATCCCACTGACCTTGCTGCAGCTCACCTGCTCCTCTCTCTGACCCCCCTTCGGGGTTCTCCTCACCACCTCACTCTGCTCACATCCTTGGCAAGAAGATAATCAAGGCACAGGGACCAAAAGAGGGCTACGCCAAAGAGAAGGAATCACCTTCACAATAAAGCCTGGATTCTGCTGTCTATAGAGAAGTGCTGGGGTAAGGGGAAGGTGCTGCATTCAGACAGCTTGTGCATAAAGTATTGCTCTTTTCTTGGAACACGATCCTGCTCTCAGTTGCTCTTCCACCTCCTCCAAAGGCAGGACTTTAACCCTCCAGGCAGCAAGGGTACCAGAAGATGCAAGCTTCTGAGACAATGACAGATATAAAAGTTTAGCATAAAGCTTGGGAGAACAGAAAGCAGAACACTGTCAGTCATGAGCTTTTAATTCTCAAACTGGCTCCTGAAAAAGATAAGATAAAGCTAAACCAGATTAACCAACTTCAAAGCAAGCAGCAAAGTGTTGGTGTGCTAGAATAGAAGGCAGCTGTTGAGAGGAGTAATGAATAAAACAGGTAGAGCTTCCTTCCTGACTTGCTCCTTATCCCTTCCAGGTTTTTGGAAGTTTCCTGTGATTAGTCCCATGCCCTAACCAGATCACGGCACCCAGGTTATGCAGGAATGTCTGCTCCAGAAATGTTTAAGAGACTGATACAGGAATAATAGTAGAAGCTCTGTGGAATACTCTTCTCCAGTGAGTTATCCAGGGAAGAATGATACTGAATGGCTCTTACAAAGAATGCACAAGGCACTTATTGTTGAACTAATCATCAACTTTCTAAGTAAAATTACCCAATTTGCTAATTAAGACTCATGACAATTCATCATTAGAGTAACGATGCACTTCAGATGATTCATCAAGCTGTAACTGGCTCCTGCTGCTGGGGGATGTGCTCATGTCCCTGCTCATGACTTGCCTCAGCCTGGCTCTGGGCAGCTGCTGCTTTCCACAGGGGATTATTAAACTTTTTTTTTTTAAAAAAAAGAGGGCAACATGAGACAGAAATAATCTTTCTTAAGTTAGGATGGGAAAAATAGTTACCCTTTCTAATGTTATTTGAGCTGGGTGATCAGCAACTGAGAAGTCCAAGTGATAGGTTTTAAATTAATGTCTGTCAAGCTGATGACAGGGGTGGGTCTGTTGCTGAAGAAAGAAGGAAGGAAGGACATTGCCTCGCAGCAGAGAGAGGAGGAGGAGATCTCTGAGGACTAAGAAGGGGAGACCCAGGGGCTAAGGACACCCATGGAGGGGGAAGCCCAGAGCCTGGATGCCTCCTGCTTACTGGGTTGATGCTCTCTGGACCTCCCATTGCCTAGGCTCCTACACACTGGGCACCACATGTGGGTGTCCAGCCTTGAGGAGGGCCCTCAAGAGCCCTCCTGAGGCACAGCCATGCCTCCCCTCCCTCAGGCAGCATCCAGAAGACCCTTCCCCTACCTCAAAGCAACCCTGAGAGCTTGGATCACCCACACAGTATGATCCCTGTCTCTTTTCTGGTGATCTCTCAGCTTCCTAAACATCTTGTCTTCTCTGCCTCAAGATGGGTAGAGAATCTTGCACCACTTTAACAGATGAGGCACCAAACTCCATGACTTACCCCAAATAACATCTCTTCCCACTGGTGTCTGTGCCCTTTGCATGACGCTGCTATCCAAGGCAAGAAGCAACACCAATATGAAGAGATTTTTATTTTAAAAATCTCTCACTTAACCACCATGGTTTGACCTTTCCATCTCAGGTCACAAAACGCAGACAAATCAGTGCCTGGGTGCTGCAGGATGAACGTACCTCATCTCCAGGGGGTTCTGTAGTGCAACAAAGGATTCCTTAGCTGAGGAAACTCCTGGCACTAGAGCTGTGATACCACAGACCAAGCCACACTAGGGAAACACCACGACCACCACAATACTCCAGTTTCCCACCTTAAGCACAGCAATAGGGTTCACACACCAGGGGAACATCAATCTCCTGTCCCCATGAGATGTCACTGCAAGGACAAAACAAACTCAGCACAACCCCTCCATTGCATGCAGTGACTCCTGGGGCAATGCAGGCCCATGCCATCACAGAGGAGCCCCAAGGGCTGGGCTTGCTGCTGCTGGTGGGAGCAGGACCCCCCATCGCAGCCCTCAGTACCCCATCCCCTTGTGCTAGCAAAAGCAGCCAAGGCCACAGAGGTGTCTGCAGCCACCCCAGCCCTCAACAGGATGGTTTAGTTTTAACCCTTGTGAACTGGTCCGAGATAGCTCCACCAGCCTCCATAACTGAAGGTGCAACCTCAGAGAGTCCTCTCCATGCTTTGCTGCTCGACTCGCCTCCTGGGTGCTCAGGGATGGGCTGTCTGATGTAAGCCAACCTGCCTGAGGGTGGGTTTTTCTAGGGCCTGGGGGAGGAGAGGAAGATTTGGCAGTTGTAAAGTGCTGGGCAAGATGAGTCCCAGAAATACCACAAAACCAGCCCAACAGGCTGTGCTGAGGAGGGAAGGATGCTCCTCAGCTACGTATGCTCTGCCCCACGGATAAAGGGTACTCATCTAAACCTTTGCACCCCTGGGGCAGCGAGGAGCCTAGCAGCACCTCCCAAAGACCTGCTGCATGCCTGGGCTTTAACATCTTCCAAAGGGTTTCTTCAGCTCAGCCAGCTGTTTGCAAGGAGACCTCACAGCAGAAAGCAAAGCCCTGTCTCACAGATCAACAAGTGCATTGATTAAGGCAGTCAGCACATCCACCAGCCCACATGGGGATAAGGACATGTCCCCAGCTGTGCCTTCACAGAAACCCAGCCACCCATCCCCACGTGGCCACAGGAGAGGAGGAACAAGCCCAGCAGCACCCAAGCCAAGACTCCCAGAGCATCAGTCAGGGAGGCACAACACAAATACCCCACAGGGACACCCTGCCTCACACTCAGCCTCTCCACACAGAAACTTTTTGGAAAGGGAACGGCCCTAAATCAGCCCTGAAGGCACCTGGAGGAGATTAAGGGCACTAAATTACACTCAAACCCAGCAGCTAGAAGTGGAGCGTTACCCTGGCGAGGTCCAGGCTCAGCTCCTGCTCCCATCTCTCTGCTTGGAGGGGCTCTGGAGCAGCCCCTGTGTGGAGGTTCCCGTGAAGCAGGCGGGAGCACCCCGATTTCCCGAGGCCTGTCTGAGGATGGGGCAGGTGAAGGCCTCACAAGCCCTTTGATGGGCTCTCTGCGAGCAGCCGCGCCCGGCTCCGCTCCCTCATCGGCGGCACCTGCCCCCGGGGCCGCCCCCCGGGGATAAAACCGGGCCCGGGAGGGACCCGGGAGGGCGGCTGCGCCCCTGGACGGCGCGTCGCCGCTGGAGCGGTACCTGGAGCACTGCGAAGAGCAGGTAGGGGACGGGGAAAATAAAGAAATAAAGGTTAAAAGATGAACTGCGTTGGCCGGGAATCGAACCCGGGTCAACTGCTTGGAAGGCAGCTATGCTCACCACTATACCACCAACGCCGCTGTGGTAAAACATGTTCCGCTGGCATGTCAAGGGTGCTGCCCGGGGGCGCACCACTCTACCCCGGTTCCCCATCCTGCTCCCCCCGGGCTGGGCTGGCCTCGTTGGGCTGCCTGGAGCCTTCCTCCCGGCCAGGCCTGGCCTCCTGCCCGGGCTGGGGTGCTCCAGGGGCTGGTCGCCACCTCTAGCTCAGCCTTGCATAGGTGAGCTGGGAGCTGCAGTGGTCCAGAGCTGCTGGGAGCATGGGGGGCTCCGGGAGGCTCTCTGCTGGGGTTGCAAGAGGAATGCTGCTGCCTTTAAACTCCTGTCCTGGGGTGCTGTTGGTGAGGACCTGCCGGGGTGCTGGGGTGTCGGCACTGAGGGGGCAGAGAGCTTGGATCATCTCACGCTTACAAAAAATTCTGGGCTTCTTTTTAGTGTTTGGAATGTTTTTTGGAGTTTTGTCTCGGGTGGTTGTGGAGGTGATGGGATGAGGAGAAGGTGGGACTCTATGACTGAGCATCATCTTCACCCAGGGAACACAACTGCTTCATGTGCACCCTGCTGTACCCTGCTTTTTCAGCTCAGAACACAGGTTTGGCACAGGCTGTTTAAGTCCAGAGACCTCCTGGTGGAGGCCAGTAGAACCCTCTGAACATGGCCTTGCAAAGTACATCACGTTGTGAGGTATCACCAAGATTTTATGAATGCTGCTGAGCTTTTTGTTTTGCAGACTTGCAGGGATACTTGGTAAGAGCAGATGTGAGAAACAGCTGCAGAAAGAAACCCCCAGGTCTTGTTGGAAGCAGCTGGATTTGATTCCTGCATCCCTGGGTTGCAGGGATTCCTGCAGTGGATGTGAAAATGCCCATTTCCTCTCAAGCTGCCCCAAGCTCAGATATCTCAGACAGGATCTATGTGTGAAATCTCCTTCCTGGAGCCACTGGGAGATGTCCAAAGCTATGCAGTTGATGGGACCTTCAATGAAGTTAATTAACCTCGAGTCTAGAGCAGTAACCCTTGGCAGGCAGCCCAATACAAACATGGTCTTGTGCCCCCTTTCACAGCCCCCTTCCATCTGGCTCACAAGGAGCCAATCCTCCCTGCAGCTTAACCCTGGAAGGGGTTTTTACCCACGCCAGCTATATGGAAACCTGATGAGAAAGGAAGGTTTGCATTCTGGTTCTACCTACTCCTTGCAGTTCAGTTTCTATTACGTTTTTTTTTTTTTTTTTACTTCTTTGACAGCTGTTTAGTACTTCCAGCCTCGTTTCTTTAAGCTATCCCACAACTAATGGGGTTTTTTTTGACTGTTATATTTGTCACATTGTCTGGTGTCTCTTAGTGTATGACATGTGAGTAGTCCTACAGGCACACAGTGATGAGGGTTTTTTTGTACCATCTCCTCTCCATCATGGTTTGTACAGAGCTTTCCTAATTTTTCCAATCATTTTAGCTGGAAAAGACCTTTGAGGTCAAGTCCAACCCTTCCCCCAGCACTGCCAGGTCCCCACTGCCCCATGTCCCTCACCCCACATCTCCACAGCTTGGAAACCCCTCCAGGGGTGGGGACTCCACCACTGCCCTGGGCAGCCTGGCACAGCCCTGGGCAACCCTCCAGGGGAAGAAATTGTTCCTCAGGTCCAACCTCAACCTCCCCTGGCGCAACTTGAGGCCATTTTCTCTTGTCCTATCACCTCTTCCTTGGGAGAAGAGACCAACCCCTGCCTTACTACAACCTCCTTTCATGTAGTTGTAGGGAGTGAGAAAGTTGCTCTGGGCATCCTTTTCTCTCTTAGCTTCCATACAGCTAAGCTTTAGTACAATGGAGGTCTTGCACAGACTGTGCCTTCCTTTCCCATGTTGTCAACTTGGAAAATATCTATTTAACAGATTTGCATTTTAATTATTCCATAGTTTATTTGGAACTGTTAATATGTTTGCATTTAACTTAATTCTCAGATAGTGCTCTTGGATCCTGCTTTGTGAAGAGCTGAGGGGTTGAGTGGTGCTCAGTCTTATGCAGTAGCACTCTCCCCCAACTGATCTCCTGGGGCTCTGCATCTAGAAGCTCTGTTTAGAAACGGTTTTGAAGCTGAATGTTCATGATGCTTTCGGAGCTAGACCAGATCACAGAAGATTCGCCTGTAGACACTTGGAAAGTTCTTACTAAGTGATGGGTCCTGCAGAGAACCCTTCCCAGCTTGTGAGCAGATGTGAAGTAGGAGCAGAGATCTCCCTGTGAGCATGGTTGTGTTGTGAAGCAAGCTGACTAGCACAGAACATAGAGCAGCACTAGCTCAAGGCTGAGAAGCATCAATCTGGAAACCATGCTCCCACTGGAGCTTAGCTGCTGCTAACTTGAGGACCTGGGTCTTGTCCAGTGTTCCCTGTTCCGATTTGTGCTTGGGCTTTTTGAGTCCTTTTGGCTCTTGAGCCCAAAAATACCTAAATGAACACAAGACCTCTTGCATAGATCATCTAGTCCAGGCTGTTTCCTGCTGTGGATATTGGCAGAAACCACCTCCTTGGAAGAAGCTTTCCACTGACTAGAGGCTTATGCCCTAATGAAGAAGGGAATAAATACTTTCCTAAACTCTTGTCTCATCAATACTATGATGCATTTTAAATAGCTTCTAATAATAAATAGCAGATAAAGAAGGACATTAGCATGCAAGAACTTGCTTGCAGATAAGCAAGGAAAGGATGCTGGCTTTGCTGACTGTCTCTCACTGACATCAGCCTGGTGACCTCCAGCAGCTGCAGGAACAAACTGCTCCTGGTTCTGTGAGCTGCTGCCCTCTGTTGCACAAATCCAACACGGCGCTGTCCCTGTCCCCTGGCAGCAGGGAGAGGAAACGGTAAAACACTGGATGGGAGTTAAAGCCAGCCAGAAAAAGGCAGCTGTCCTCCCTGGGAGAACTCACGAGCAGTTATGAGCATGACAGTGGTGGAGGGCAAGGTGTCAACACTGTGCCTACAGTTGCTGCTGAAGGTTAATCTGAATTTAGTCTCCCAGCTGATGTTTTGATAGATGATCTTTAATGACTCTTTTTCTTAATTCAAGGATGATGTCTCGGCTAGTCCTCAGCTGTTCATGCCCATGAACCTTTATGATGTAGACCTTCCAATTCAAACAACTGAAGATGTGTTGTTTGGATCTCAGTTTAATCAGCCCAAAGAGCTTCCGACAGACTTCTCCTCTGTGGATCTCAGCTTTCTTCCAGACATCACCCAAGACAAAAAAGAACAAAGCCTGCCTGAAGATGGTCACAAAATGCAAAAAGAGCTTGAAGGCTCAATACAAAGAAGTGAGGACAGTGGTATTTTCATGGATGAAAGCAGCTTGTCCTCTCCAGATGCCACTCAGCCATCTCCTGAAACATCTGATGTTTGTCCTCCTCTGACATCAATGACTCCCATGACCCCAGTGACACCTGCATCAGAAAGCTCTGGCATAGTTCCTCAGTTACAGTATGTTTATGTATTGCATAAAGAGAGCATAGATGAATCATGGTTTTGCTTAAACTGCAAGATACTGCTCTGACTTCTCACTTAGAGAATGTAGCAAGCGTGGTTTGGTCTTGAGCCCATCCAAAAAAGAGGGGGGGCAATTATTCCTCTTTGAGGAGATAGAGTAAATGAGCTGAGAATATTGGAAGGCAATGGGATACTGTGCTGATGAGTGGAACACAAAAATGGAAGTGGCACAGAATGATACTCAGTTTACCAAAATTGGGGAGAGTTAACTTCATAAACATGCTGGGCTGAATGAGTGTCCAAAATGCCTCTGGTTTGTCAAAGAGGAGAAGTCTCTTCTGGGAGAAAAGTCTCTCAAAGGAAGAAGTGTTTGGCAGAAATTATTCATATATTGTATGTACTGTAGTTACCTCAGTCTGCAGGACAAAAAGATTTGGAAAGGAAGATTTCTTCTCAAGGGAAATGGAGAATGTTAAGGATGGTGCAGACTCCAGGGGCTCAAAGATGCCAGTCTGCTTTTCTGAGAGCAGAAACATCCTGAACATAGGGAAAAGGGCTTGAAAAAGAAGTGAGAGATATTCTGGCCTCATTAAGAGATCCTGTCTAGGCTAGAGCAGCTGTGGAGTAGTTTATGTAGTAACTATGCAAACACTCATAAATGGTACAATTCAAAGCTGTAGAAGACTTGAATGATGTAGTTATTGGAAAGCACAAAAACTTGGTATTCAGGGACTAATAATTTTTTACCTTGCTATATCTCAGAAACCATAATTTTGGTATTGAATTACTTCAGTTTTGCCAAAAGTAGCTTAATGCTAGAGCGGGGAAGAGGTAGGCAGGAAATTAGTTGATGGCAATTATTAATTGGAATGTGACTTCATATTAAGCTAACAATGTTGGGGGCTGGCTCTGCAGCAGCTTGCTTTTGCAATAAGAAAATTCCTCTTGTTCTTCAGGAATATAGTGTCCACTGTAAACTTGGCTTGTAAGCTAGACCTGAAGAACATAGCTCTGCGTGCCAGAAACGCAGAGTACAACCCAAAGGTGAGTCCTGGGGACTTGAAGCTTTGCCCTCACTCCCTTTCTCAGTGCTGGTGGATTCTAATATACAAATTCACCATGAGCTTTGTACTTTTTCTAATAGCACTGTCTTCATCATGGTGGAAAGTCATAAAGATCTGCAACTCAGGCCTGTTAAGTCTTCTTGTGGTCCCCTGTATTCCCAGCAATCAGATGTTACTGAGTTATTTAAGAAAAGAGATTAACTCCAAAATGGCTTAAGCAGCCTTCACTGGGGGAGGAAGGACCTGTCCTGAAACTTCTGGCTGAAGGAATTAATTACTGGAATCAAACTGGTATAACATGATGACTCTAGCAAGTGGCCTAGACCATAGGATCTCACTGGGAATAATGAGCTTTCTGTAAGTGACTCCAGATGGCTCAACAAAATGTAAGGGCCAAGGTAGTGGTCCTGTGACTGTAATCTTGAGCCCCCCTGGTCCTAGAAGGTTGGAAAATAACCTTAAGGTGGTAAATAAGCACTTTGACAAAGCTAATCCATGCTGTATCAAGCTTTGAAAGTGATGATTCTTGAAAGAATGAGCAGCACTGTGATACTGGCTAAATCCCTCAGCTGGACTGTGAGGTCTTCCTTTGAACTTGTAGAGGTTTGCTGCTGTGATCATGAGAATCAGAGAACCACGAACAACAGCCCTCATCTTCAGCTCAGGAAAAATGGTCTGCACAGGAGCAAAAAGGTAGGGTTTTGGTGGTTTGTTTTTTTTTTTTTTTCTTCCCTCTAAGGTCTAGATCTTGCAGCTATGCCTACTTTCTGATGAAAAATGACAGAAAACCTTGTTTAAATTATCTAGTGAAGGACTGTCAGAATCACAAGGAAAAAATGAAGCACTGGTATTGAAAACTGTCTGGCTTTCTTCATGATGGCTGTTTAGTAATTACTGAACTTTGTGCTTCTGTCTCTGAGTATAGATTGAGCTGAGCAGACATTAGCAAGAAAGCTGCTAAAATGCCCAGGAATTAAGGGCCTATTTGCATTTCTCACTGCCTTTAATGTGAGTTAGGGCATAACTTGTCTGTCAAGTCTCTTTGGTGTCTGTGTTCATTAGTCAGCACATCTGCCTCTGGAGAAAATGGGAATTGGAGAAAATCAAAGATTTCTGTATTTAGAAGCTCTTTTCCTCCGTCTTGTCAGCTGCCTAGGTTTTTATAGCAATGAGATAATCAATTAACTTACAGCTTAGGAGGCCTCATCTCCAACCCCTACCACCACCCCAAACTAGCTAGATGGTTGTACTGCTGTCTGCAGTCTGCCTTTCAGCTCTGAGAAGCTGTAAGGAACTGAGAGAGAAACCTCTGAAGAGGGTGATGCTCCTGGGTGATGCAGCATGCTCTGGTGTGCTCAGGTAGACCACAGGAAAGCAAATTACAAAGTCCCTTTTTGGTTTCAGCTCACTGAAGAGCTCTCTGGGGGCAGATGCTGTTCTAAGCAGTAGCATATCTCTTTCTGGAGGATGGGCTAGCATGGGGGTGGCTCTGAACTGGCTTCCAGCTTGAAGAAATCAGTAACCAAAGCTGCTCTCCCCTCCTGCTCTGCCCTCAGTGAGGAGCAGTCCCGGCTGGCGGCCAGGAAGTACGCACGGGTGGTGCAGAAGCTTGGCTTCCCTGCCAAGTTCCTGGACTTCAAGATACAGAACATGGTCGGGAGTTGTGATGTGAGGTTCCCCATCCGCCTGGAAGGCTTGGTCCTCACTCACCAGCAGTTCACCAGGTATGTGGGAGTCAGAGCTACAACCCCAGGCAACCTGGAGCAGCGTAAGCTGCAGACAGACTCAAATTCTGAGGCTGTGCAAGCCTGGCAAAAGAGATAATAATCAATAATTAACTGGATAATGAAGATGTTCTTTTTTGTAAAAGCTTTCTCTGACCATAAATACTGTTGACGTTGTCTTCAGTGTTGCTGCAGATCAGCAATGTGCACCAGAGATTTTCATTCATTTGGGCAGTGCTGGTGATGGCAGCAACAGGAGATTAGTAGAACTGTTAAGTCCAGAATCAAACCTTAGTGGGTGCTCTTCTTCACTGTGGACCATGGCAATAGGAAAAGAACCAGTCTTGACTAAATGCTTTGGATTTAATTGGAGCAGCTCTTAAGCTACTTTAGAGCCACAAGAATGATGTGAGGGATGGAACCTCTCTGCTGGGAGAGCAGGCTGAGAGAGTTGGGATTGTTCAACCTGGAGAAGAGAAGGCTCCAGGGAAACCAGTACCTAAAGGGGCCTAGAGGAAAGCTGGGGACAGACCCTTTAAAAGAGCCTGTTGGGACAAGGCGTGATGGTTTTAAACTCAAAGAGGGAATATTTGGACTAGAGAGGAGGAGGAAGAAATTTTGGACACTGAGGGTGTTGAGCCCCTGGCCCACGTTGCCCAGAGAGGTGGTCGCTGCCCCATCCCTGGAACCATTCCAGGTGAGGTTGGCCGGGGCTCTGAGCAACCTGCTCTAGCTGCAGATGTCCCTGCTCAGGGCAGGGGGTTGGACTAAAAGGCTTTTAAAGGTCCCTTCCAACCCAATCTAGTCTGATTGTACTTGAACCTGGTCTATCCCCTTGCTCCACTGTGAACCTTTACTACCAAGCAGGCTGCCTGACTCTCAACAAACCAGATACCTGCCTACAAGGATAAGGTTTCTCAGCTTCAGGCACAAAGCCAGAAGTGCAGCTGTGAAATGTGGAACTGAAAACAGTGTGTTTCTGGGATATCCCTTCAGTTCTTACTGTTGGGATGTCTATTAGCTGTCAATTTAAAGTAAACCTGTAGCTGAGCTATGGGCACGCTGTGCCTTCAGGACAGGCTTGTTCAGAACTAATTATTGTCATCACTGAGGAAAGGATGAAGATTTCAGCACTGACAAAACCAAATTTCAGTTACCTTTTATTAGAACTGCATTTAATATTTTTGCTTTTAATTTGGGGGCTAAATATATATTAAAGATTACTTGGCTGTCATCTTCATTGCACAAGATGCTTCTTGATAAGAGGGATTTGAGTACTGTTTGAAGATTTACACTAACAGCTTCAATGCTATGGAAAATCACAGTCAGAACTGGCTCAAAAGCCTTTAAAAACAAGCAAGAAGGACTACCAGCTCCAGCTTGTAATCCCAGCCAGGTTTCTCTTGATGTCTAAAACCTGACCTGCCTTTCTCTAGGTAGCTAGCTAAAATCTGTGAGTTTAATTTCTCTATTGTTAGTGTAATTAAAGAGCATTTTGTTCATGCAACACTGAAACAGTATTTGCACTTTACTAATCTCACCTGTTTGCTTTGAAACAGCTATGAACCTGAACTGTTTCCTGGCCTTATTTATAGGATGGTCAAACCAAGGATAGTGATGCTTATCTTTGTGTCTGGAAAAGTTGTACTGACTGGTAAGTGGCCTCCTGTTGTAGATCTGTAATGGAGTGCTACCACATCTGCTGGGAAAGCATTGAAATTGAACATTAGCTGAAGCAATCTTGCCACAGTAAAGCCACTCAGTGATGTTTCTACTCGGATTTCCACGTTGTTAAACTCGAGTATCTTTATTTTATCCCAAGCATAATGCCACAGGTCAATGTACACAATCCCAACAGGGTGCTGCCATGCTAGTTCCTGCTCAGTCACTCGAATTCAGAGATCACAATAAGCAGTTTAAAATGGCTTGGACAGGAAGTGAACTTCTTAAACCACTTCACTGGCAGCATTTCGTAAGGATTATTAGAGGAAAGGGTGGAGATGTAAGAACTTGTTCCAGACTGTTTGGCAGAACACTCCTGAAGCAAAAGCCTTGCTGAGTAAGTGTGGTCAGCAGATGTCTGTACCTCAGATCTCATGTCAAAAAAAAAAAAAAAGCTGAGTACTTGAGTGTGTCCTTGTCTGTGAACACTGAGCCCAGCTGTAATGACAGAGCTGAGTTTG
>NW_008621066.1:2551-3722 GCF_000691845.1 Merops nubicus | reverse complement strand
CTTTCCCTAATCAAGGAAGAAACTTGAAAGCAACTTTCCTTCTGAAAGCAAAAGCTGTAGTAATGCAGATGAATTGGTTGTGTCCAGGTGTGTTCTGAGGGAAAGGTTTACACACTCATCCTGAGTGGCACTTAATCCAACTATTTGTTCATTTAAACACAGTTTTCTTGTAGCTAATGTTGGTTGTACCAGCAGGAAGGTGGAATAGGGGATGGATATAATGGACAGTGGCAAGAAATGTTCCTGCCTACTGCAATACGGTTAGTGCCCAAGCCCTGGTATTAAGGATTTGTTTGCAGGAATGTGGAAAAGGCTGGTGTTGAAATCACAGGTGCCCTGGCAAGGCTAAAGAAGAAAAAAGCTGCTCCGAACTGGAGGAGGGGAGTTGTCAAACTCTTAACTTTCAGTACTAGAATAAATGCCCTTCATTTATTGTTTCAGTCCTTCCACTTCTCAAGAGACAGAGCTGTTACTAACAAGCAGATAACACCATGGTGTTTCTCAGTTGGCTTTCCAAAGATGATGTTTCACACGTCTCAGGAGCAGCCAACTGCTGGTTTGGTTCCACAGATTAAACAAAACCAGTCTACTCTTCAAGCAAGGCAAGCTAGAAATTGTTCTTTGAGAACAGAAGTATGACAAATTCTGCTTTAAGTTGCTTTTAAACTCCTCTGTTCCTTCATGGTTTGTACTCTTACTAGGTTTGAGTTGCATTTGGTTATTCTCAACACTCTGTTAATCCTTAGCTTCCTTTTTCCTCAATGTCTTTCTAGGAGCAAAAGAGCGTTCTGAAATCTATGAGGCATTTAAGAACATCTACCCTATTCTGAAAGGTTTCAAGAAATCATCATAACATGGCCCATAAAGCAACTAAGAATAATACATGGGGTTTGTATGGCTGTGCCTGGAACAGGAGCAAGGGTGTTTCTGGACCCAGTTGTGGAATATTAAGCAGCTTATGCTATTCTAAATCCTCTAAGTGCTGATGCTTTTCTATAGTTTGTGCAATTTTTTTTGCTTTTGGATTAGGTGTCTGTAATCCACTTGAGTTCTAACAACTTGTGTCAAGCTGAGAAATGTGCCAAATGAATGTACTTTTAATAGAATGTGGATTAGGGTGGCACTTAAAAGTATTTTGTAATGGGAAACCACGTGTCCCTTCCCCTGCTGA
>NW_008621066.1:1818-2530 GCF_000691845.1 Merops nubicus | reverse complement strand
TTTATCAAAATCCTCAGCTTTAAGTGTACTGAAACCTGGCTCCTGCAATGTTGTGTCTTCGTGTTTAAACTCAAAACATATTTTTTGTCTATATGATCTTACAAAATCCAGCATGAGTTGTTGTCAATGTTATGAAGAATTACTGGAGGGGACATGTCCTGAATCCCTCTGATCCTAACAGCTGGATAAACTCTTCTGTGTAATGGTGTTGGTGCTCCTTTCACAAAAAAAGAGATGCAGGGCCCCTGACAGTACTGGAACATACCTAAAAAGTCTAAAAATGAGATGATTTGTCATGGCACAAACTAGGTTTTAACAACGGTACCCATCGGTATTACTGAAGTCCCCTCAGATGATGGGGATTTGTCACTTGGCCCAGACAAAACCATATTTGTTAGGAACTGCCTTATAAAATGGACTTGAGGAAAGCTCAGAGTCCTGGATGCTCCAGACTCAATTATCTGGGTATTTAACCAGAGCCCAGCCAGTGGCACTAGAGAAAATATGGTACTTTTGCAGCCAAAACAACGGGGCGAGGTGACTGGACACTGTAAAGATCATCCCTTGGCTGTTCTAGTACCTCTGTGATTCTTCGGAAGCCAGTTTGGGTTGGTTTTTATTCTGGAACGCGGCTTTGGTGCTGCTGGAGTTTGTCTCGTGTCCTCCCCTTGTTTCCCGCTGAGGATGGAACAGATTCGCCAGGCAACGTCTT
>NW_008621066.1:0-1725 GCF_000691845.1 Merops nubicus | reverse complement strand
TGCTGAGGATGGAACAGATCTGCCAGGAAACGCCTTGTGCCACTAGAGGCTGCTGTTAGATGACTTAAGTGTGACCGGGGCTAAAAGCCACCTCTGTCTTGGGAACACACCGCCCAGGCAACAGTTCAACGCAGAACAGGGGGTTACAGTCTTGCCGGGCTTAATTTTGGTGTCACAAGTTCATTTATGGTTCGGTGAGGGTAGGATTTCAACTTCTGCGTCTGTAATGTCTTACAAGGGCTTTTATAACTATCTCTGCTCCTCTGGAAAAAAAAAAAAAAAATTGAGAACTTCCTCCATTTCCTTATGATAAACTGGTCTTAACTGTGTTATCTGTTTCTTTGTCCCAATCAAACTGGATTTCCACCCTCAAATCTATTCTAAACAGAGGTTTACTTTTCTGTTTTTCTAACACTGTAGACTTCCCATAGTGAAGGGCTGGACTTTGATTTGCACTGTGGCTGTAGTGGCTGATAAGCTTCAGTTACAATAATATTTTTTTCAAGTGAAAAACAATCTGCTTTTATTGGGATGCTGGAAAATTTATCTAAGACGAGCCCTCTTCAAGAAAGTGCATTTTAATTAAGTGCTTGCCACATAATTTCTAGGAGTAAAGTTAATGCTCTTTAAAAGTATGGATAAAGTCTTAAAGATAAGAAACGGGCTCTGTGCCTTTTCACTCAGCTACTGATTGAGTTTGTTTGCTGTGGTAACTCCTGTCTTGACAATCTTGGTTCTAACAATGTGGTGCTGTTCATGCTGGTGTTTTGTAGCACTTAAATATATTAAGAAAAGGGAACAATGTGGCCTGAAATTCTTTTTTAAATAGGGACATGTTGGGTGGTTTGGGTTTTTTGGGGGGAGAGGAATATTGCTTTAAATTACTCTGGGTTGTGTGGACTCTCTCTCTTTTAACTGTTTGGTATTTCCCACTATGTTCTGATGGGGAGAACTGGCTCTGCTTCTACATGGTGCTTGGTCTTCCCTAACTCCCAATTCTGGCTCCCAACCTTGAGGCTGGGGTGAGGAAACCTACTAGTCTGTCGCTCTTAAGCATGTGTATCAATATTTGCCACTTCACTTACACAAATAGTGCTTGATATGACTGCAAATTCAAGGACATCTGTTGGAAGGAGTCCAGAGGAGGCCACCAAGATGATCCAGAGGCTGGAGCATCTCTGCTATGGGGATAGGCTGAGGGTGCTGGGACTATTCAGCCTGGAGAAGACTCTGGGAGGATCTTGTAACTGCCTTTCCACACCTGAAGAGAAGCTGCAGGAAGGCTGGAGAGGGACTTTTCACCAGAGGGTGCAGCAACAGGACAAAGGGAGATGGTTTTAAACTGAAGGAGAGCAGGTTTAGACTGGATCTTAGAAAAAAGTTCCTCAGTAGGAGGGTGGGGAGACTCTGGACTAGATTGCCCAGAGAGGTTGTGGATGCTCCATCACTGGAGGTGTTCAAGGCCAGGCTGCATGAGGCCTTGAGCAACCTGGTCTAGTTGAGAGGTGTCCCTGCCCATGGCAGGGGGGGTTGGATGAGATGATCTCTAGTTCCTTCCAACCTCAGCCATTCTGTAACAACTGGCTGCACCCCCATGAGGGTAACCCTAACGGGAGCCCCACTCCTGCCCTGCTCCTGCTTGGGGCGCCTGGCCGGGGGTTGGCGCCTGCCGTGGTGCAGGGGCCGGGCCCACAGTTCCCGCCGCGTCCCCCGCTCTGGGCGCAG
>NW_008621065.1:33804-36501 GCF_000691845.1 Merops nubicus | reverse complement strand
TCTCCCTCTCCTCTCCCTCTCCTCTCCTGCAGGGCTCTCAACCCTTAATCGCATAAAATCTATCCAGGCTTACTGCTCATCCCTGGCACCTCCAGTGACCCCAGTGATGAACATTGGGAAATTAAAACCAATCCCCTACCCCAAAGGAGCCAAGCAGCAAATGGTGCCCGTGGTGTGCCAGGCGTGCCCGTGGGGCAGCAGGACCAGGGGCACTGCCTCAGTTACAGGCCAGTGATGCCACACCCTGCCAGGGTTGTGGGCACCATGTCTGTGTCAGGAACAGCATCCAGAGACTGCTCGAGGCAATTCCACCCTGGTTATTTTGGGACCAGAGCCTGCTCAGCTCAGGAAGGTGGGAGCTCAAAGGCCACTTCTGATTCTCACTTGGGCGTGCTGTCATGGAGCCTTGGGATGGAGGTGGGAAGCCAGGTCAGCCTGGGGAGAGGCGTGGCTGTGTCCTCATCCACTGGCTACTGCCACTGGGGGTGAGCTGTCACCCCACAGACACCCAGCTTTAGACAGGGAGGTCTCCCAACAGGAGGATGTGGCAGAGGTGAGGTTGCCTCCCTAAGCCTGACTTTGACAGAGGTCTAAGCTGCATTTTTCCTTGTCCTCTGACTTTGTGTTGCACCCTTTTCAGCGTCATAAATACGTATTTGGTAACAGTAGCAATAAAAGGATTATTACTAACTACTTTACACTCCCTTGGGAAGGAGCCCCGTTGTGCCCACTGGCTCTGCAGTGACTCCTGTGGGATGTCACCCTGCCAGACCCACGGGGCTGTGGCTGTTCATCAGGCTGCTGTGTCTGTCACAGTCAGCCAGGAGAAGTCAGAACAGGCAAAAGGGAAGAAAATAGACAAATTTCGGCATCCACAGCAGCTGGAGTGAATGTCAAACAGATGGGCTCTTCCACCCCGATTATCCTAACCTCCTAAATATAGAAATATGGGCTTCTTTGCCTTTTTTTTTTTTCCCTCTTCTCTATTTTTTTTATAAATGTAAATTACCCGAGGGGGTGGTGTTAGCTCAGCCAGGGCAGTGCTAACGAGGGCAAACAGAAGTCATCTGCTGACAGAGCTGCTGCTCATGCCTCTGCCCCCACCCTCCCCACTCACTTTGTCTGTTGGAAGCGTGGGGACTGATGGGGTCTGAAGCTGCCCCCTCTGTGGGGCAGGGGAAGGTGCATGTGTGTGAACGAATGCATGAGCAGGAGTTTACTCAAATCCTGTCTGTGGTTCTGCAGACACAGGGTAAATAAGCACCAGAGGAAAGGGGAAGGAGCTGGGTGCACTTGTCTTCCCTGCAGATGGTTTGGTGAGTAGATGGGCAGCAGTGCTTGGAGTCACTGGAGGAGGAGTTCACAGCTAGTTTGGTTAGGATTTCAGGAGCATGTTGATAGGTGTGGGGTAGAAGGGTGCAGGGTCTGCTGCTGTCCCACCCTCACTCGTGTTTTTGTGCAGCACACAGAGAGATGGAGGGGATGGCTGTGCCTGAGCACTCCTGTCCTCGTTGCCCTGTGCTGGGGACACCAGGACTGCAGCAGCAAGGCAGTGCTTTGAGGGAGTTTTGGGCTTTTCCTGTACTGAGAGCTTCAGTAGGGAAACTGCTGAGTTTCTTTTTTCCCAGTGGGGAAATGCAGCATCTCACCAATGCTGTTTTCCATTCTACTTCCAGATTACTTCTCTCTTGTTTTTTCTTGTCATGGGACTGAATTTCCAACCTGTTCTCAGTGTTTTGTTCCCTGACCAGCCCTGGGAGCAGAAGGAAGAGACAGGAGAAGGTGCTGCCTGGGGAAGAGGGTAGAGAAGTGTGACCTGAGTGTGAGGCTGTTGTGTTGGTTACCTCCACCATGGTGAGCACACCCCCCTGGGCCTTGCTCTCCCCACCTCTAGAAGGGAACGACAGTGCCTTGTTTCTGAGGATGCTGGTGGGGAGAAACATCATGTTGGTGCTACGTTACTGTTACCACCAGAACATGACCTGAGACATCTGATGAGGATGAAGGTTTGCAGTGAAGCTGCCCTGCCTTGGGGCCCAGCCAGGCAGAGCTGCAATGTTTTCCCCTTGTCATTATGTACAAGGGTGTGTCGTGCTCTGGGATGTATCTACACTAACATCAGCACAGATACACCAACAGGCCACGAATAAGAATTCAGAGACTCTGTGAAAAGATTCTTTATCTTATGGGCTGCTCTCCATGTAAGGTTGGCACAGGGTTTATCAGAGCTCCCAGGGCTCATTTTGCTTGTGTGCTCATGCTCTCCTGCAGAAACCCAAACAGTTGCAACCTTAATCACAGATGCCAGAGTGATGTATGGACTGTTAGCTCCTGTAGGATCTGCCTCTTCCTTGGAGGTCTCCTCTGTGCAAAAGGGGTTGAGAGCTGCTGGAGAAGGCTGGCTGGGGGAGGAGTGGGGTTTCCACTGGGGAAGAAGGCCTCTAAGAACAGGTTCAGCTGGCAGGGTGACAGAGCTGTAGGAACACCTGCCTTGGGGCAGAGGGATGAAGTTGGTGATTTCTGGAGGGTTGCTGTGCAGGGAAGTGTTGCTCCTGGTCTCCTCAGGACACAGTGCTTTCCCTGTGGCTCCGAGGTCACACACAGTGGTGTTGTCTGGCCCATGGAGCACCCAGATGCTGCAGACACTGCACAGCACATGGAAAGGCAGAGCCTCTGGGAGCCCTGCCTGGGAAGAGC
>NW_008621065.1:17899-33773 GCF_000691845.1 Merops nubicus | reverse complement strand
GCACTCCACAGATCATAAGCCAAACGGGGCCGTGCTCACTGTGCTCCCTGGAGCCTGGGTCAGGAGAGGTCTTTGCAGCCTGGCTGCAGCACCAGACCTGAGCTGGCTTCTCTGTGTTTGCTCAGGGCTCAGGATAAGCTCTGCTAGACACTGCACAGGGGGAATCTCGGCGGAGACACCTAACTGGCTTTGCAGGAGGGGAGCTTTGGCAGGGCTTAGCCACTCTGATTCACGGGCGGCTCCGTCAGGCCTGGCTGGCACAGCACGGGGTCACTCGAGCGTCCCTGTGCTCTGCACTTGGGCAATCCTGGCCAGCAGCAACTCAGGGGTGCAGGCACACCCCTGCTGGCTGCTCACACCTCCTGCTTGGCACTGCTGCCCTGCCGGGGCTGGGAGGCTCCACCTCACCCCTGCTGCCAGAGCCAGGGCTGGACCTGCAGCCACCCTGCCGGGAGCCACCGCTGTACTTCTGCACCCGTGGCACGGCCAATCTGGAAGCTGGTTAGATCACCTCTGGAGCTGATAGCAGTATTTTTAGGATTAAAAAACCCCACTGCAATGGAGGAGGCTGGTTGCTCTGCTTGTGTTAAGGATGCCTGCTATTTTCAGTTGTACTTTTCACCCTGTCTTGCTTCAGTTTTGCTCTCGGTTAACAGCCTCCCCTGATCACAGCTGTTGCCCACTGAGGAACTGTGGTGGTCATTACTGTTACCCTGTCTTTGCTTTGAGACACTGAACTATCTTGCCATGTTTTAAAAAGATGGGCTGAAAATTTCCCATCCCTGGGTTCTAGTTCAGACTGGCTTTGTATGGAAAATTTTAGCCACCTCTGTTCTTTTTTTGGAGAACAAAATTAGGAGGAAAAATATGCTTTTTAAAAGGAAAAGGTTTTCTTTTGAATGCCACTTTTCTGCTGTGTTGTGGAGCCAGACCTTGAAACTCAGCAGAAGAGGGATCCTGTGACTTAGGTGTGCTTCCTGCCACCTGTGAGAAAAACCGACCTGAATTTGGCTAGGTAGAGAGCTTGTGAAAATTCAGATCTGATCCTCCGTGTGCTCAGCAGAGGCAGCACAGAAATTAGCAAGGAAAAAAAGAGAGATTGAAAGAAACAGGATAAAACAAATGTGTCACTTTTTTGTTTGTGTTTTTTTAAGACATGGTCAGCTGTGGATATTGCATCCAGTGCTGCTGCTTTTCTGGCAGCATCTGGACTGAATACCTGAGCTGTATTGATACTTCAACAGTTTGCTTAAAAACTACTTTAAAGGCTGGTACACACAGAACAGGGGTTAAATAGGAGAGGAATTGACATAAGGCAATAACTATTAATAATGGTTTTATTAGTAATAATAAAGAGCAATGAATTTTAAAAATCCAGAGAGCTTAAGTTCCTACAAAGTCGATTGCCCCTTTCATCCTTTCCCTGCAGGTACATTATATTTCTGAAATTTCTCCTGTCATTTCTGTGCTGAGAACTCAAGGTCACGGGGGTGATTTCGTTGCCTGTTGGAGGTTTGCTGCTGTCCCCTTTAACAGGAGGAGTATTGGTGCAGGGACCATCCCACAAAACATACTGAGGGACTTCTGCAGTGCAAGGATTTATTTGTTGCTGCTGGCAGTATGGGCAGGATCTGTTTCTTCCTTCAGGAAGAAAAATGGGAAGGCAAAGGAGAGAGGTGACTCTAGTGTAAAGACACCCACACTTGGGTGCCTGAAACTGGATGCTCACGTTTGTGTTGAAGCCCATCAGGAGCAGTCACCTCCTCTTCAGAGTGGTGAGCTGCTTTCCTGGGAGGCTGATGTTCAGTCCCAAAGCAGGTGCAGAAGATATTGATGCTGCTGAAGACTTGACCTGGGGCCTCTAAGGGGATGGGAGTTCCTTCCCTTATGACCTCAAAACCATGAAAGGCTTGAGCTGACTCCCATGGAAATGACTCCCACTACCTGAACTCAGGCTCTCAGCCCACAGTAGCTTAGCAGGCTTTTGATCAGAAGCCCTCCTTCAGAGGCAAGATAAATGGTGGTGGCTTTCAGGGCTTGGGCAGAGATTAAATAAGTACATAAGTACAGCACGAGGGAGCAAACAGGAGGGAGACCAACATCCCCAGAGCACCTTCCTCCTGCTCTGCAGGGTGTCGGGGCTGCAGGAGGTGCACTGAAAGTGAGAGGGGAAGGTGATCAAACACAGAACTCAGAGGTCACTGGTGAGACATTGTCCCTCGCTGCTCCTGCTTATCATGGAGAAAAAGCATTAAGACCTGTGAAAAGTGTTCTGAGGTCACTGTGCCTCATGAGCTCCAGTGAGCTGCCCTCCTGCTGTTGAGCAGGGTCTGGAAGTACCCCTCGTCACCTGGGGAAGCTGTGGGGTTTGGCAATCCTCAGCTGCCTGCTCCCAAGGCTTGGGACAGGCAGCCTCAGCTGTGTAAGTATTTGGGAGATGGCTGTTCAGTGCTTGGATGTTCCAGGAATGAAGCAAAATCTTCTGTTTAGCTTTCCTGGTCTGTTGCTGTCAGCCTGTGTCAAGACCCAGCACCCTGTGACCAAGGTTACCAGCCACAGCCAAAAGCACCTAATGCAAGCAAGCTCCCTCTGTCTCAGAAAACTTTTTTTTTTTTCCTTAAATCATTCACCAAGTGATTGCAAATCAAGAACCAAGGTTACCAGCCACAGCCAAAAGCACCTAATGCAAGCAAGCTCCCTCTGTCTCAGAAAACTTCTTTTTTCCTGAAATCATTCACCAAGTGATTGAAAATCAAGAGTAAATAATTTTCAGACTGATTGTGAATGGAGAGTAAACAATTTCTTAAACCATCTGTTGTGAAGGAATCGCAGCTAAACTGGGCACCAGGCATCCCCTAGAAAGGCACCAAACCACATCCTACAAAAAATGAGTGGCCACGAGAGCATCCTCCCCTTCCCTGCCCTCTGGTCTCCAGGTGTTTTAGGTGTGCATGAGTCCCTGCCACAAGGATGAGGGGGACTGGTGCTGTGAGACACCCACAGATAGTGGCTCTCAGCTCCTAGAGGCAAACCTCTCATCTGGAGAGAGACTGGGTGGCTGTGCAGAACACATTACTCTTGCCCAGTGTGGAAGTGTAGCTTTTAAATCAAAGCAACCTCCCTCCCACTTCAGTGAGCCCTGGAGAAGTGTGTTTCTGTTGTGCCTGTCCATGGCACTTTTGTGCTTTGTTTTAATGGTTTAGAGAAAGGCTTTCTCACCTGCTTGGGGGTTTCAGCAGCTGCCAGGCTCCTGGGCAAGCGAAGCCTTCCCTGCCTTCCTCAGGAGTTTCATTTGCAAGTATGTTTCTGTTGGCTATTAGGGAGTTAAGAAATGGAGCAAATGAGAAACATTGGGAGCAATTACTTTCTGAAGTGAAGGGTGAAAGTGGGCAAGGCACACACATTTCGCTTGTTCCTTTTGGTTCTTGCTTCCTGCTCTCCCCTTTTGAATCTTTCCTGTGGGTGACAGGGCGGGTTCCTGGCAAGCCCAATTAAAGACCCAAGTTCAGTGTATCATTTCTTTTTTCTTGTGGCCTGTGATCACGCCCTGTAACAAATGAACTTTGGAGCAAGTCCCAGTGAATCGCTCTGAAACTGCCTCTCTGTTATCCCATTACCAACACCAAACACAAACAAAAACCCCAAACAACTTTTTGGTTTTGCTCCTGCCTGAGAAAGGGACGTGCAAACTAAAGGTCATTTTTAGGCTCTGTGTTTTCCCAGTGCCCAGAGGAACAGTGTGTGGCAAAGGGGTGCCCTTGTAGGGGGAAAAGCTGTTTCCCTGCCTGGTCAAGCTTGATCCAGGCTGAAGAGTGGTGTTTTTCACTGTGAGGGTGGTGAGGCACTGGAAAAGGTTGCCCAGAGAGGTTGTGAATTCCCCCTTCCTGGAAGTGTTCAAGGCCAGGATGGATAGGGCTTTGAGCAACCTGATGTGGTGGAAGGTGTCCCTGCCCATGGCAGGGGAGTTGGAACTGGGTGATCTTTAAGGTCCCTTCTAACCCAAACCGTTCTTTGATTCTACCCAGAATTAATTTAGACTGATGGCACCACAGGGTAGCACAAGCACAGCTGTGAAATGAAAGCCACAGGTCGGCTTGTAGAATTTCCTGTGATTGAAGTCATAATGTCTCCTCTTAATTAATTTAATTCAGATTTAATTTATTGAGGGTTTGCCTTGATTTATTCCATTGCTGAACTGCTTGCTCAGACAGCTTGTGGGAAGAGCTGCTGTGTTCTCTTGCAGCCTGGGCAGGTGTGTTACCACATAACGATCCAGTACCAGTTACTGATGGTGCCACCCCCATCCTCTGACCTTGTTCCACCCCTCCTGCAGAAAAGCAAAAAATAAGTGAGAAGGAAAGGGTGTTTTTACAGGTTCTGCTATTTGAGGAAGAGAGAGAAATTTCTTAGGACTTGATAACAACTTTTGCATGGGATTACAGCACGTTGCTGTGCCAGGCCTGTTGCAGGTTGACAGACAAGCAGCCTTACTCCTTGGGGCTGTTATTTCCCCGTGTGTATGTGGGCTGTACGTGTTTGAGGGGTGTCTCTGGGACACCTTAGATGCCCAACCTCCCCGAATTCCATGGGGTTAAAGAGCCGAGTGGGTACACCCGGCACCCTGCTCGCCCTGCCAGGGAGCCTGGGTTCCCTTCATCCCCCAGAGGGGTTCATCCAGGGCCCTGCCTCATGGCTTCCTGCGGACACCCCGGGTCAGAGGCAGGCCTGTGCCTCACCCACCACCTTCTCCAACTCCAAAAAGCCTCTCCTGCCACACAGCTTTCTGCGGTGGGCTTTGCCTCCAACGTGCCCCTGTGCCCACCCACCTCCGGGGTGAAGGGAGGACAGAGGGGATAAGGAACCCCCCGCCCTGGCACCCTGGGCCACGTTGCTACAAGTTTTTGTGCTAACCAGGGAGCTGCCAAAACACTTCTTATGGCTGTCATCAATTCCATTCCTCCAGGAGAAGGGCAGACAAAGCCCCTGCCTGTCCCAGCACAGGGAGGGTGTGCAGCACCAGAGCCTCGTGTTGCAGCAAAATGTGGATGAGGGATGGCAGCCCCCTCTGCTTGTTTTTTTGGAGTTTGCCCCCCGGGTGCTGGTGGTGCAGGTGTGGTGATGGATTGGTCTCTGCCAAGAGGAAGCTTCTCCCCTGCAAAGCGTGGAAGAATTTGGTGACTTCTCCTGCTGCATTTAGCTCCCGGGAGCTCTTGGTGGCACAGGGAGTCCCAGCTGGAAAGCCACGAAGAAGCTCCCAGCGTGACGTGCCAGGGCTGGCTGTGGGTACTGCTCTTCTGAACTGGTTTTGTTTCCTTTTTTTCTCCTCTGTGGGCAGAGGTAAGGGACTCCGTGTTTGTGTTTTTCCCTAAATAGCGTCGCACCGGTGACATTTAAATTCTGCAGAGCAGGCCCAGAAGGGCAGAGCAGAGCAGGGCAGAGCAGAGCAGGCTTCCCTCCCCTGCTGTAGGAAGAGCCAGCTGGAGCGTGGGGACAGGGACGAGCCCAGGCAGACCTCTGCCAAGGCTGGCAGCAAACAAAGCCCACTAAAACCAGTTACAACGTGTGAAGCTGCTCCTTCACAGCAGAGGAGAAGGAGAAACCTCTTTTCTGTCAGGATGGGGCAATTACTGATGAGGAAAGGTAACACTTGTTTCTGGTCATTTCTTAAGGTTTTAATTTAGCTGCTCTGCTCTTTCTTGGCTTTTCCACTGGGTAATTTTCATTTCTCCTCCCCTGATGTCCTCTTGTGTGCCAAACTCTTGCAGTCCTGTTGCTAATGGAGATGTTGGAGTGGGCTACCCTGCTCTGCAGCAAGCAAGTGCTGGGGTGTGTGCAGGGTCCCCAGAGGCCTTTCCTGCACCCCCAGCTCTGCCAGCAGTGTAGGATGGGTGGTGTGAGGGTGCAAGCAGTACGGGCCCCATTCAGGTTGGTGCTGGAGGCTTGGAGCAGACTAGTGGCTGCTTCTTTCCTGCCAGCAGAAGCACTGGACATCCAGCATTTCCTAGCCCCAGACTCTGGAGGTTGGTGCCCTGAGTGATGCTTTTTGGCTCCACCAGTTCTCTTGTTGTGCAGCCAGCTGTGTGTGACAGGCTGTTGTGGCTGCATGCCTGTGCCCAGGGGTGAAGGGGCAGAAGGGAAAGCCAGAGACAAGCCTAGAGAGGTGTGGAGGTTCCTAGCTGCTGTCCAAACCTCCACGGACTTCACTGGGTGTCAGGCACAGAAATATTCCCAGCACTTGGACGTAAACAATTAGCAGAGACTTTGAGGACCTTGGTGGCAGTACCTGTGAGGAGGTAGGAAGACACTTTCCCAGCTTGGTGTTGTACCTCCAGGCTGATTCCTCCTGCTGCAAGCAGTCCTCTGGCTGCCTGTGTCAGTGCTGGGAATCTCCTTCACACCTGGGACCAGTAAGAAAGGCTTTTTTTGGGGCAGTCTCCCAGTTTGGTCTCAGCCTGGAGGAGGAGATTTCCAGCTGTTGGTTTGACAGTGTTCCACGTGTGTCTTTCTGATGGAGTGGTGTCGTTGGGCCCTGGGAAGAAGGTGGTGCTGTGTGAAGGATGCTGCCTTTGCTTTGATCTTTTGGGAGGTGTTATTTGTGATGTGGAAGGGCTGAAATTAAAGTTTGTAGAAAATCAGTCATGTTTTCTTTATGAGAAGAGCCCTTCTTGCTCCTTGCCATGAGGAATTAAAAAAAAAAAGGAGTAGGAAACAATCTGAACAGAAAATATCTACAAATGAGAGTTACCAGCAACCTGTTCCTAGGAAGCAAAGCTCTGGATGCTGTTTGAGGCTCTAGGGCTGCTGTGCTGTGACACTCAGCACTTCAGTGGAGCTGTGATAGCTGGCAGCCCCTGGGACATGCCCAGGGAGCACTGGGGGTGCTCAGAGCCCAGCAGGATTAGACCTCTTATTAACATTACCCACTAATGAAGTACATGAGGCCCAGAGGAAAATAAGTTTCAAAGTCCCACTGGAATTCTCAGGCTCCCATGGTGATTTTCAGTATGGGAACTTTAGGCAAGTTTTAACATAGGCATCAGGCTGGTGGAATCTTTGTACTTCTAGAGGGGGTATAAACTTCACAGAAGGGGACCTCCTGCCAGGCAGCTCTTAGGTGCTGCACTCCCTCTCACAGAGTCTGTGCTGCTGAAGCCTGTGGAACATGTTCAAGCTGAGCAGCTCTGGTTATCCAGAACTGGTAATAGATCATTGAGCTGATCCTTCATTTTTTTTTAATAGTGGAGGTTGTGGGGAATTCAGGTAGAGAAAAATACAGAAGCTTGTGTTAGTGTAACATTAATGTGCAGATGAATAGATTTTCTAAATTGTCACTCTTGGGAAATGTTATCTGGTCTTTATTGCACTTGCAGAAGATTGTATTTGCAGTATGAATATTTCTCTCTTTTTTTTTTTTTTTTTCAGAGACTGTTTTGCTGGATGTTGAGTATGTAAAATGCTGAGATAATGTTACCTTGAGAACCTTCAGCATTTCATTTCTGGACTGAGTGTTTAGCTTTGAGGCTGATGATAGTTCAGCTTCTTGCATTTCAGTTTTATGAGCCAATCTAGACACAGTTATCACCTGGATAACTCACAATTAAGTAAAATGAAATGCAGGAGTCACCCCAAAAAACCTCCAAACCCACCAGTAGCTCGAAATATTGTACAGAACCATCTAAGTCCAGCCATAAATATGGTCCTGGAAACAGCTCATTGTTTTCTCTGACAGCTGCATTCTGAATTCTTAAGACTTTGAATTTGTACTTTCCCTGCTGGGCAGGGAGCACCCCTTCAGCAGCACCTCTGGGTGATTCAGCAGGGCACAGAGAAAGGAATCCCTTCCCAGGGGAAGCAGAGTTTTCATCTGCTTAACAATACTTGGGCACTTGAATTCAGGTTATTTATTCTTCTCTCTGTTTTTTGTTTGTTTGTTTTTAAAATTAGTGACATTTGTATCTGATTTGCTCTGTTCTTTGTGGGGTTTTTGTTGTCTTTTTTCTGTGGACCCCTAAAGAAAAGGTTCTGGGAACTGTTTGCCCCCTTTCCCTTTCCCCCATGACCCATTGTGAGCAGGTGGCCACGGCAGAACAAACTGCTGATGCCTGTTAGGCTTTTGTAGTCTGGGTAACAGTGTGCTCCTTGTCTCACATCCAGACAGGTCTGAGCAGCCTGGGAAGGAGAGGTGTGTTCCCACTGGCACTGCAGGTGTTTCTCCTGGAGAACCTGGGAGCCTGGCAGCGGCTGCAGCAGGCTAGGTCCTGCTCACACTGCCCACCACGCTGGAGGAGCTCTGGGAGATTCCTCCCAGTGCTCCAGCACCTCCAGGGCTTCATCAGCAAAGGGAATTATCCCAGTAGGAACCATTTCCCTCCCCACAGCACCTGCCTGTCTCTCCTGCAGAGGATGCAGTGAGCAGCCACTGCTGCACCTCGGCCAGGCCGTGCAGATAACTCACAGAGGAGATGTCTCCTCTCCACGGGGGGCTCCTCAGGCTGTGAATGCCCTTAGTGGGGAATTGTGCCCCACGGCGGGCACCACTGAGCTGGGTGTGAGAGGGCAGGGGGTGCAGAGAGACCAGGCTACCCTGGCTTTGCTGCTCCAGTCTTTGAAAGGCTGAATGGAGTGCAAGGCTTGTGGAGGTGCAGCCTGGTCACAGGGTGTGCCCACAGAATTGGGCAGGACCTCCAGAGATGCCAGTGCTTTCCAGAGCACCCTTCAGTGGGGTGAAGTGTGGGCAGGGTGCACGTGCCTGTGCTGCTGTGTGTACATCTGTTGTGATCCTGCTGCCCTGCTAGGTCACACTGTGTTTTAATGGTGGGTGAGGAAATGTGGTGTTGGAAAGGTGGCTTTGGTGCTGTGAGGGGGTTCCATGTTGCCTTCCAAGCCCTCTGTTTTGGAAGACCACTAAGCATTTTGTCATCTGTGCTTCTAAATCAGCTCATGGGCAGGGTAGTGGGGATGCTGGGGGGCAGGAATGGGCCTTTCAGGAAATATTTTCCTGCTTTTTCATCATTCTTCATGAGGACTTAGAATTGGATAATGAAATAGGAAACAAATCCCCCCTGCCCCCTAGTACCCAGTTGGAAAGAAGAGAGTATGCACAAAGTCAATGTCCAGGGAAGGGGCTGGGCTGGTTTATTCTGTGTCTAAAGCCTGAGCAAGCAGCTGGGGAGTGAAATCATACACACACACACAGAGCTCTGCATTGGTCTGGAAGGGAGCAGAGGCACAGCCCCTGTGTGTGAGAGATCACCTCTATGCTAAAGGGCCACCAGCCAGAGAGAGCTCTGCTCCCAGGGGCTGCAAAGGAGAAAATCACTGATGGGTGCTGGAAGACAAAAAAGGCTGCAGAAGCAGAGCTAACCATGCTGTTTAGGCTTCTTTTTCACATTTTCATTTATTAAAATGCTCTAGATGCAGAGGAGCTCTGCTCATTATTTATAAGTGTTGCTACTGCCTCGAAATGGAATCTTCAGGCACTTTGATAAATGTGGTGAAAGCTTGTCTGGTGTCATTGCCACTTCTCTAAAGTGCCTCCTGCATCCTCTGCTGAATTGCTGTTTCATCAGTTTGGACAGCAGCAAACTGCAGTAAAAGTCTGGTTGCATCAGCCCATGCTAATGGGAATGGGGGAGGAGGGAGGGAGGGAGCACCGGGAGTGTCCTGCAAGGACCAGGCAGGGGCAGGGGGAGGAAGACAGCCCCACTGAGCCCCTCTCCCTCCTCCAGCCTGAATTTGGTGGAATAAAGGCTCCTGTTCAGTATCCCCATGAGCACACTTCTCTTTTGCCCCATGCTGAGAACCAAGAAGGTCATTCCTGTTTGAATTGCCTGGGCCAGAGAGCAGAAATTAAATTGTTCCAGCATCAGCCCCTCCTTCCATCATCCCAATGCCCCTGGTGGGGACAGGCAGCTGATGGGACTGTACGTGGGGCTGTCCTGGCAGCTGAGTGCAGGGAGCTTTTAAAAGGCTTAAAGAATTGTGGCTCCCCTGGGACCAGAGAAGGCCAAAGTGTTGACACTGAAAAATTTAATGACCAAAACACAGAGGGAGAAAGTTTGTTCTAAAACAACCACAAAACAGACCATCAAAAACCAATCATCAACGACAACAAAGCAACTTCCCAAAGCCTTATCTCCTCCTGTGGGCATCTGGAGCTGCTCTTAGCTGGTGTGAGAAGCAGAAGCTGCAGGAGGAGGAGATGGAAAGCTTGTCCTGCAAGGGGAGATGGGAAGAGCTGGGGCTGTTTAGCCTGAGGAAATGACAGGGGGGCATGAGAGTGCTCTGGAAGTGTGTCAGCAGGTAAATGGTGATGGGGGAAGAGCTGGCACAAGTACAGGCTCCTGTCAGTCAGTTGTGGGAATGTAGTCTGGGAATTAAATTCTGAACCATTAGCTTAGGGCAGTTTGGAAAGAAGCTTCCAAGCAGAGTAAGAGGAGCAGAATACCTGTGTGGCCTCTGAGATGGGTCTCAGTCTGTTTGTGGAAGGGATTACCTGACAAGGGCCAGGCTCTGTGTGGTGATAGAGCCTGGCCTGTGACACCTCCTGCGTTCCTAGTCCCCTGTTAGCCACGCAGGCTCTGTGTGTGCCATGTGTCTGAGCAGAACCTCAGCTGAACCTTCAAGTGGTTTGTGAATTCAGACTCGTTTTTTTCATTGTCTGTTTTTTAAGGGCTCCTTTCCAGGTGTCCTTTCGACCTGAATATGCTGCAGCAGCACTTCAGCTGGTGCCCAGGTTTCCCCTTCCCCCTGGCCAGGCTGTTTCACTTTCCTCTAAGCTCTTTGCACCCCTGCAGAGTGCAGCTCAGCACTTGGAGGGGCCACAAGCTATTTACCAGCTAAGAGGGCAAGAGAACAGAACTATTTTCAGCACTGTGACCCACCTTGGCCAATTGGATTGTGTCTGGCAATCCTATTTGGTGGAGACAGGGTCAGGTAACCTGAAATAGTTCCTGCTCTTTGCCTTCATCTCCAGCTCTCGTGCTCTAATACCTGACCCCTGGAGGGGAGATGAGCAGTGTGGGGTCTGGACTGAAGCTTCTGCTCCCCACCAGGAGGTTGCCCCCCTCTCCTTGCTGGTGCCCCATGGAGTGGTGTCCCTGTGCTACGACAGGAGGTTGCTCTCTGCCCCCGTGGAGTCAGGTATGAGCGTGTCTGGCTCTGACCTTCAGCTGGTTAAGCCTTCGTGTTCTGGGGTTTTGCCTTGCTGGAAATCCATGGAGCTTGTGAAGTGGCTGAGGATTGAGGATTGGCTGCTGGGCAGCATGGAGGAGTGGCATCAGGCTCCACACGTTGAGTTACTGGCCCTTCTGGAGCACTTGGATACTTACCAAGGAATTACTGACACTTTGACCCTGAATCCTGGCTCATCCTGCAGGCCCCAGAATCGTGGTGGAAGGAGCTTAAGCGTGCACACTTTGTGTGGCACCAGGAGGGCTGGTCCCTGGCTGCTTGGTGGCTGTGGGGGGGATCCAGCCTGACCCTGGTGCTGCTGCCCAGGGGAAATGGGGCCAGGAAACCCAGGCTTGTCCTGAGGGCTTTGGTGGGGAGTGGTCCCTTGGCATGCCCCTGCAGCGTTCCCATCCTAGCCTCCACTCCCCCCTCCTAATAGCTGTGGATGCCCTGGCATGGGCAGGGAGGGTTCAGGGGTTTAGTCAGGTAAAGAAAGGGACATCAATAATCTCTTATACAGTTCACTTCAAATGTTTAAAGTATTTAGAAGTACTGGAAAAAATGTATTGCCTAAATGAAGCCAAGAATGGAAGGGGCTGTTGAGCCCGTAGCACGTGTCTCAGGCAGGGTTTGAGGCTGTTGGGTTTTTCTTGGTGCAGTCACTGAACAGCACACTGGCAGGATCCATTTTTAGCCTGCTGTGACTGTGAAGTTGCACTGCCTGCTGCACCCTCACGGCTTGTACCTTGCTGGCTGACCTCAGCCCTGTTTGACAGGAGTCTGCAGTGCTGCATTTGCCAGAGGTCATCAAAACACGACCAGATTAAGAGAGAAAACAAAAGTCATAACCCCAGGGAGGGGAAGGAGATCTGTAATGCCAACGTAGGTAGGTGATTAGGTGTAAGAAAACCCAAGGCAGGAGGTTTCAAGAATCTAGGCTTCAGTTGTGCTGCTCAGGGATTCGCTGAGGATTTGGGATGGGGGTGTACGTGTGAAGCTTAAGGTCCCTGAACTTGGAATGTTGCTGAATTTTATAGTTACCATTTATAGCTCAGCTCAGCAGAGGCACTTTCTGGCCTTGATTGCTGCAACTTTCAGCCCCCTGACTGACAGAGGGTGCCCTGTGTCTGAGCTAGGCTCACATGCCTGCCTCCTCTCTCATCAAAGACAAACAACTGTGGGCTAATCCCCCGGGCAGCCTCAGTGGCAACCAGAGATCCTCTGCTCTCCTTTGAGGGGTAAGGTGAGATGCTCCTCTGGCCCCAGCACAGGTCCCACAGGTTCTGCTCAGCCCGTGCCACGGGTCAGTGCTGCTGCTGGCTGGTGTCTGTGCTCCACAGAGCCATCCTGTTTATTGCAAGGCATAAAACTCTGCACAGCAGAGGCGTGCTCGCTGGAGGAGTGGGAGGAAGGCTCAAAGAAGGCTATCTGAGGATAAGGTGCAGTTTGGTATGAAAGATTTCTGCTTTTCTCTAGCTAAAGCATAAACTGGAGCTCGTGCTGTGTCACTGAGTGCCAGCCCGGGCAGGGGGGTTGTGCTGCAGTGGGGCTGGGCTGAGTGTGGGTGTTGTGTGGGGAGCCTCTGCCTTGGACACAGCTAACCCCCAGCTGGCCAGTGCTGCAGGGCCCCGTGTGTGCAGTGCCTTGCTCTGCTTCCCACAGCACTGCCCACCGTGGGCCACTGCAGAGCCCAAGGTGGGCCTGGCAGGGAAGCCAGGAGGCAGCTCAGGGGCCTGGTTTGAGGTGGAGCAGCAGGAGTTCTGAGCAGTGATCAGAGCTTTCACTAACAGCACTCCCCGAGGCTGGCAGTGGGTGTTTGCAGAGTCTGCCCCTAGCAGGGGCAGTGTTGGGTGTCCTCAGTGACCTCCAAGGCTCAGTGTGCAGACCAAGGTCACTGCTAAATCTTGTCCACCTGTGGGGAGGAGTGAGCAGAGGCCAGTGAGCTGTTCCACCCCATGCACCCCCTGTCCTGTACACAGATCAGGAGGGGCAGGCTCTCTCCAACAGATGCTGTCGGGGGCACCTCTCTCCATTCTGACTTCAGTCTCCATCTGTGTGCCCCTGAATCCTGTTCCACAGCACAGCTCCTGAATCCAGGGCCTGTCTGCCACTGAGTCCAGCCTGGGACTGCCCCAGTGACTGCTCTGCAGCAGCAGTGGTGACAGTGATGTAAATGCCACTGGGGGAGTCTGTGGGGGGTCGTGGTGTTAGGTTTGACACTGGCTCTGCATGTGTTTGTATATATTCCATTTTATTATTATCACTTTCATTAAAGTGATCCTGGTTTTCTTTTCCAATCATTGTCTCTCCCTTATTCCCTTTTTCTTCCCCTTTGGGATGGCAGAGGGGTTAATAGAGAGCAATCTATTTGTCTGCTGGATGGCCCTGACCCTAAACCTTGCCAATCAAGTGTGCTGGAGGCTGGGGGAGTCCCAGGGTGGGCAGAGGACTCTTGGCAGTGTCTCCATGCAGCATTCAGGCATTTACTGCACGTTGGCTTGGCCACTCCTCACTGCAGCCTCCTTCTCACCTGCCCCTCTGGCCCCACAGCCTCTGCATGGGAGTGAAATGTTTTCTGTGCTACAGCAACACCCAGTGCTGCACAACTAGGCTGGAGTTTCTCTCTTTCTCCATTCCTCCCCACCAGTGTCCTTGCTCCTCTGTGTCTTTGCAGGGATAGTGTGAGTTCTCCTAGAGATGTTCAGCAGTGGCATGTGATTTATTGTGGTTTCTTTTTCCTCCTCCTCACACAGTAAAACCTTCTTCTTGTTTGAGTGTTGGCAACTGTAGGGGTGTTGGGTTTGGATCCAGGATGAGGATGAGCAGCCAGCATAAATCCTGGGCAGGTTTTGGGGGTAAATAATACAGCAAATTAATCTCCCTGTGTAATTTGCACTAGGTGTCTTGGAAACCAGAGCCTCGGTTAGGCAGGACAGCCTGCACCAACTGGAAGGGAAAGGATCTTTCCAGCCTGAGTGCTGGCATCCCTGGAGGGAGGGATTTCCTTCTAGGCTTTCTCAGCTTACCTGGACAACACTCATGACCCTAATTTTTCCTTAGCCTTTTTTTGCACAGGCTTTAATCTCAGGTTTCAGACTGCTGGTCATCTGCAGAGTCAGGAGGGCACTTCTCCCCCTAATCAGCATAGCAGGATCTGCTGTAATCTAGCTGGGTTTCTTCCCACTCCTCTGTACTGTGGGGCATGCTCCACTTTCTGGGAATTTTTGCCCAATAAATTCCTCCTGGAGATGAAGCAGCATAGCAGAGCCTTGCAGGGTGCTGGTGGAGCACTTCACCTGCCCTTCTGTCCCTGGGCTCTCCATAGTTACAGCTGTGGGTCTGCCAGAGGCACAGGGCATCAGGAGGAGGTGAAGTTACTCCTTGTGGGACCATTCTGTACCAAAATGTCCACTGCCAGGCTACCAGCAACTGCGTGGCTCTTCCAGCCCTTCCTGCCCAGTGACTGGGATGTGGCTCCTCCCAGGACTGGAGGGGTGCTTGCAGTCCATGGTGAGGATTGGAATTCCCTGTGGACTGTCACCATATTTTCCTGCAGCCTGTGGCCTCATCCTGCTCAGCCCTGAGCACTGCTGTGCTCCCCTTCCCTCCCCCTCTGTCATCTGAATCTTTTTGTGAGTTGTGAATCACAGCAGTCAGGGTATTAAAAAAAAAAAAATAGATTTTTCATTTTTTTTTTAAATATTAATCAATAACTTGGGTTTAGAAACAACCCCCCAGGGTGTTTAATTAAACCCAGTGTGATGGAGGCAGCAAAAGACATGCATGGGGGGGGTGTGTGTGCACAGGGAGCTGGCTGTGGGGGAGCATCAGCTGGGTACGTGTGGATGAGAGGGAAGAAAAGATCTGGTTAAATAGATACCTTCTATCCATGCTCCAAATATAATGTTCTTAAACATGTAACCCACAGGGATACAGCAATCCCCTTATGAAATATGTGCAGAGGCTCGTGCCAGGGAAAGGTCAGCAGCCCAGCTTTGTGTGGCTAGTGTGGCCATGGGCTGGGGCAGCAGAGGGCTCTGGAGGGGAAGAGATGTCCTGGCCAGCTCCTTCCTGGCACAAGGGCTGGACTTTCCTGCCAGGATCAAGCTGGGAAGCTGATGGTTCTCACCTAGGCTGAGAGGCAAGAGGCTGCCCAAGGAGGAGGTGTGCAGGCTGTTGCTTTGCCTAGGCATGGTCTGTGGGCAGAGAGGAGGGGAAAAGGGGAGTGGGAGCAAAGCTCTGAGTTTCAGCTCGTGTTTCATCCCTGGCTTCCATAACCTCCATGCCTCTTTCCTTCACCAACTAATTACTACTTGGATTTCATAAAGAACAGATTTTATGTTATCCTGAGATATTCTGGAGGAGAGGAACAGGGAAACCTGTGTGTGCCAGAAGGAAATAGATGTGCCTGTTCTTCTCAAGTTACTTTCCCCTGTGTCCTCTTTGCACCTTGGTCAGTTTTTCTGCTTGTGCTTTTTATTTGCCAAAAATAGTTGGGCTCTGCTTCATCTTTGGTGCCACGCAGAGCCCTTCCTCACCTCCCTTCCTCCGTTGCCCCAGTGACGGGACATGCAGAGCCCTGGGGCCTGGCAGAGTCCCCAGGGAGCAGGCAGAGCCCTGAGGGATGTTTGCCCCTTCTGGGCAGGGGAGGGTGGGAGTGGGGCTGTGCCCTGCAGACACCTGCCAGCCTGAGCTGGGTGGT
>NW_008621065.1:9612-17868 GCF_000691845.1 Merops nubicus | reverse complement strand
TGTGGGGGGTGTGCCCCCAGCCAGCGCCGTCCCTGCTGCCGCTGGGACGGGGCACGGGTGCTACAGCTGCCTGCAAGGCCAGCATCACCCTCACGTGCCTGACACCCAGCTAAAAACAAGGAGAGGGGAATAAAAAAGGCTTTTTGTTTTCCAGCTGAAGCAGCCGGGAGGAGTTGGAGGCAGCACCCCTGTAAATGCCACTGTTGTGTGCAGCCCCGCGGTGAGCGGGTCCCTTGTGCTCGTCCCCACGTGGCCGTGAGGCACACAGGGACCCTCTGAGCAGGGCCTGCAGAAAGCTGAGGACGTGGTGGTGGAGAGCAGGCAAAGGATGGGCGTGCTTTGCAGGTGACCTGGTAGGGGCAAGGGCTGCTGGGCACCCGGTGTAGCTGCTGCTGAGCTGTTCAGCTACAGGAGAGGGGTGAGCCATTGAGCTTGGAGAGCCTGCTGAAATAAAGGGAATACTGTGAAAAGTTGTTATCTAGTGATGGTTGCTTTGCAGCCTGTGAGGCCTACAATCCTATGTGCTCTCTGAAATGATGAAAAGGGTTCAGGTGGAAGGGCTCATCCAGTCCACTGTGGGTGGAGCAGTGCAGCATGGTAACTTTGCTTTAAGGGCTTTCAGCTGCATTTTTGCTGTGGGGCTTGGTGACTGCACTACCTTTCTCTTGATGTGCACAGAGCCATTGGGTGTGCTGGGCATTCAGAGGCAGGTGACTGCTCTCTTGAGCTCCTGGTTCAAGCCTTCTGTTGGAGTTGCTGCTCCTCTGTGATGCCATTTTTGTGCCACAGAGGGTCATGCAGGTTCTCATCCACTCTAATTACTGCTCCTGGCAGAGGCGACAAGTGGCCCACAGAAGTGTGAATCTAGTTTAAGAGTTTAAGGAGACTAAGAAGCCAAAAAAAAAAAAAGCAAGCCTTCTAATCAGATCATTGTGCTGAGGCCAAGGGATCAGCAAAACGATCAAGCAAGGAAGAGAAACAATTTCTGGCTACTAGATTTTGCATCTCTATCCAGGCCAAGTGCTGAGGGCGACTATTAATGATTGTACCACAGCGAACATCAATCTTGTAACAGGCTTGGATAATACCCTCTGGTGAATTAACAAAGACCGTGGGTATCTAAGTGCTTTTCAGCTGCGTGTTGCCAGGAATAAGTCTGGGTTCTGGGGGGCCTGAGTCCCTCCTCAATCTGAGTTTAATTCCCTCCCATCTGCTGTCTGCCTTTCCCGCTGTCCTTGCCCAAGTAGGGCACGGCGAGTGCTCCGAGGGGAGCGGGGACGTGCTGTGCTCTCGGGAGGCTGAAGTCTCTCGGGGGGAGGATTTCTGCTGTGTGGGGTTATCCAGGGTCTGTTGTGGTCTTGGGTTCCCCTGTGAAGTCAACTAGGTGCTGGCTCAGCCGAGACACCCCTGGAGCCTCCCAGGGGTGGCTCCACTGTTGGATCAGCACTGCCCGAGCTGGTGCGTTCTGGAGCGGGACAAAGGCTGTCTCATTCCCACCACTGCTGGGGTAACAGGATAATTACCTCATTATTCCTGCAGCCTCCATGGCTCCCAGAGAAAGAGTAGCTGGTGTGCAGCAATGCCCCTGCTGTAAATAACACCCACAGCACATTCCACTGGAGCACAGGACAGAGGATAAAGCACTGTCTGCCCTCCGACCGCGCTCCGCTTCACCACCTGCACCGCGCCTCGCTGAGCTCGAGGTGGCTGCTTTTGAAAGAGGCAGCAGGGAGCTCTGTGTGGGCTTTCCAGAGCTTTGTTATTTATTAGCTGAAGGCCATGGATGCGTGTTGGGTGTGCAGCTGCTTGGAATGGTGCACAAAGCCTGTGCCACCCCTGTGCTGGGACTGGCAAAGGCATTTAGTGGGCAGGAAGGGGAACTTGTGTCCTGGCTATTCCACTGCAAAGTTATGGGGTGTCTTTTGTTCCTCCCAGTCCTGTCTAAATGCATTTTCATCTCTAGGCCTCAAAAATGTCCTCAAGATCCTTGTTTGGCAGCAGGCGAGACTAGGGTGTAGGAAAGGGAGAGGTTTGGCTGAGGTCTGTGCAGCCTGGGGAGAGCCAAGAGCAGAACCAAGTGCCATGACTCAGGTTTGTTCACTTTCCCTTGTTTTAGAGGTGTCCCATAAAAAGAAAAATATACTGCCATTAGAGGCAGAGATGGTTCTTTTGTCAGACCTGTGCACGTTTCCCTGATCCATTGCTGGTTGGTGGAGGTTACTGCAGTGCTGCTGCTGACTGTGCCGTTATCCGTCAGTGTCCGAAATCCCCTGGGGTATGTTTTGGTTCTTTACTTGTTATTCACATGAGAAATATCAGGAAGCTGTCTCCCAGGTTTTTCTAGAGGCCTTCTGGGAAGATTGGAAACATGTATCATGAACTTTATTCATCCTTGTCTGAACATTGCATTGGCTTTTAGCAAAACTACTTTTTCCCCCCCCCCAAGAATTTGCCAGGCAACTGGTTTAAGTAAGTGTTAAGATGAAGCAGAGGTGGGTTTTCAGTGGTTCTTCCAGTTTCCTGGCTCAAGCTTCCATTCTGTTGCTTGTGATGTGGCTACTTCATTAGCTCTCTGGAGATGTTTTTGGCAAAAATGTGAAAGCTGAGACCTAATATTTTTAATGTGTCTTAAAAAGAATGAAACCCACTGATGTAAAAACCTCATCCATACATAAATTTCCACCTAAGCCCTAGACTACTGCAGACTCACAAAACCAAGACCCCAGAGGCTGAACCATCCTCTCCTTGCAGCCCTGCTGGGAGCAAGGCTGGTGTGTGCCCCTTCTCCAGGTGACCGTGGTGCCCTGGCTGGGCTGAGGGCCAGGGCAGAGCAGAGTGGGAGTGGTCCCTCCTGGGAGGGAGAGGGGGAGGCTGCAGGGAGCCCGGGCAGCCCCCATCACTTTGTCCCACACTCTGCCACCGACTTGCTGCAAAACTTGGGTGCCTCATTCTCCTGCTGGTAAGACTGGGAAGGCTGACCTGTTGTTTGTGGTGCAGGGAGGCAGTGTGGAAATTAATGGGGCTTGTGCTCATGCCTCTGCAAAGTGCTGGATGGATGTAAAATATCCATATTCCCTCTCTGGCCTCCCTGTGAGGCTGTCCAGAGGAGGGATCCCTCATCCTTGCAGCCCATCTGCAAACCCTCCTGCCAGCAACCTCTGCTGTCCCTGCCCTGAGCCAGCCTCTCACTGGCAGGGACTGTGGGTGAGTGGTGGTTGGGATGGAGGGTGGAGCTTTCTGAAATCCTGGCCATAACCTGGCAAGTACAGGCTGCAGCCAAGCAATGAGACTTCTCCATCTTTGCAACACCATCTGTCTCCTTAACTTTCTGCAATCCTTCAGCTGATGGATTAGGAATTATCCCTGGGCAGGGGCTGGGTTGAATCTGGAGCAGGGTTCCTCCTTCAGGTGGTGCAGCAGAGGAAAGCCTTGCTGAAATGTGATGTCTTCCTGTTCTTCAGCGCCCTACAGGATCACCACTTACCCCACTTGGAGCATCCCTTCTGCTTTGCATCTTGGTATATTCTTCTTGAAGAACATCTTGAGGTCTAGAGGGGATGGCTCAGGGGGCTGAGTGGACCAGTGCAGGGAGGAGAGCACAACTGCTTGTTTCTCCTTGGCCTTGGCTTGCCAAACAACATGCCTAATGCTAGTGAGGATGTGAGAGAAATCCTGGATCTTGTGCTGACTTGTCATCAGTCTGAGTCCCTGGAGTCAAAGGAGAAGCTGATCTTCCCTTGGCCTTTTTGCAAGACCAAATATTTTGAGGAGGGAGACACAAGGCTTCCTTTCCATGCTCTGTTCCCATGTCACTGCTGTGACATGCCTACCCTTGTCAGATAATTCCTTGCTACTTAAAACATCTCCCCTCCCTCCAGTGCTGCTGGCAGCTGTCCCCCAGGGGGTGCAAAGTGGTGGTGGGGCTCAGAGCAGAGGGGATGACGTGAGGTGCTGCTGGTGGCACCAGAGCAGAGCTGGTGCTTCTGTGCTGACAGCACGTGCAGGGCTCTCAATGTGAGAAATATCCTTCCTGATCTCACCCCTCCAGCTGCTGGCTTGTCCTTGGTGCTTCCCAGCTGCTTCTGGAGGAGGATTTAGGGACCTGTGCTGAAGGGCCTGTCGGTGACACGGAGGTTGTGACACTCACACTGAGGGACACAGCAGAGGCCTTGGGTCCCTCGGGGGGGAGAGGCTGGGGTGGGGGCAAGGAGGCAGAGAGCTGTCTCAGCTGGAGGAGCTGGGGATGCCTGGGCCCTTGTGCCAGTGGTATTGAATAAGGGGCTGGTGCTGCTGATCATAGGCATAATTTTAGGACGTGTTTTAGTGACACTGAAGTTTGAAGCAGAAGAGGAAAAGCTCAGTTGGTTGTGCAGTACCAGTAGGAATAAGGAGCCTTTAAAATGTAGCTGGGTGAGCAGAGCTGGGCGTGCAGGGGTGCACAGCAGGCCTCAGCAGTGAGAGGGGGTCCCTTGGTAACACAGGGTCTGAAATACCACAATGCAACTTTGTCTTAAACAGCACCTTTAAAAATAACAGGCACTCTGCAGCTCCAGCTTTCTGTTGCCCTGTAAGACTGACTGTCCCCATGCTGCAGACACCTCTGGTGTCCTAGCAGACAGTCTGCAGAGTACTGGTGTTTGGGAAGTCACTTGCTACAGCTGCTGGAGGGTTAAGTTGGGATGGGGTGTTTGAGAAAAGAGCCCCCAAACTGGTGTTTCAGAGAATGCCTCCTGTGCACTGCCCTTGTTTGCACACAAATGGATGCTCATTTCTTCTCCTGGGATTTGCTGTTTCTCTGGAGGATGGCAGATGAACTCTGTTCTGTCACTCCAGGGGAAGCTGGGGAGCACAGAGGTGAGCAGAGCAGCTCCTGGCAGCCCTGCCTCCCTGCTGACAAAATGGGACAACAGCTGACAGAGATGTGAGGTGTCACAGTCCCTTCTCATCCAAGGGCTGAAAGGCACTTCATAGGCATTTAAGCTTTACAAATTCCCCCTGCAAAGTGTAGAAGGGATTCTTTACAGATGGAGAAACTGAGACAAAGTGCCTTGCTGCTGCTTGATTCATCACTGAATTTGGGACAGGAGCTGGAACACCTATTCTTAGCCCTGGCACTGGTCACAGGGCTCTCCATCCCTGTCCCTGGGGAGGGACACAGCCCACACAGTCTCATGCCTCTGGGAGGGCTTTGGGTGTCTGTTTTCATCCAGAGACTCCTTTGCAAATGCTTCTCCATTCATGCAATGACACGTTGTGCCTGAACTTTATTTCTTGTGGCCATATTGTTTAACCACCCCTTGGCAGGTGTGCCACCCTGCAAGAGTATTTCTGCAGCCCCCCGTTCCTCATCCCTCCCTGCTCTCAGTCCGTGGCAGTGCACTGATTACCTGAGACACAAAAAAAACCCAACTTTGTGTGGGATTTTATCTCTTGGTGCACCTGTACTTCCCTTTCCAGACTGCCTCCTCAGCCAGGGGTGCAAAGGAGAGTTGTTCGTGGAGGAAGGGAGCAGGGCAGGAGTTCCCACCCCCCCGGGGACACGCCGGGTTCTGTGTGCTGTGAATGGAGCTGCTGCTCAGGCTCCCTCCCCGCAGCCAGCGGGCCATCTGCTCACCTTAATGGGCGAGAGATTAGCCCGGGGGTTAAGTTAGCAACGTAATTAACCTAGATTTCTCCTCTATGGCTGATGCAATTTTTACTTAGCTGCTGTTCAGGTGCTGTTGTGAGATGCAGACGGCTCTCTAGGAACAGCAGACACGGGAGCAAGTGGAGAGGAAGACTGTCAAAGTTTGAAGTTGCCCCGAAGCCCCCGAGGCACAGAGACAGGAGATGATGAAGCTTGTGCAGGGTCACACATGTTCTCAGCTATGAGAACGGTGCTGCAGAGGTTTAATATATTATTAATAATGCTTGTTCCTGACGTGATGGGCTTTTCAGCTCCGTGTCTCCAACCAGGCAAGGCTCATTAGCTCCATTTTGTGGAAATTTGTTCCTGAAACGTAAGCAAAAAGGTCACAAATGGGAAGTACATCACAACCCTGTGTTTCTGGCTAGTGGGCACAGTGCAGAAGGCTATCATTGGTCCCCCTGCAGGACCCTTCCCAGCCTGTGCTCAGGGCACAAGAGGTTCAGTGACAGGCTACCAGTTACCACCAGATGCTCTTTTCATTCTGGAGTAGTACTCTAGAGCTAAGGGGACTCTACAGCCACACGTGGGTGGCTCTTGTGCTGCCTTCTCCTCGACAGTAAGAGGTTGCAGTTGCCACTCCAGGGCATCCCTAGCTGACTTTCCTGGCCCAGATTCAGTCTGTTTGTGGGTGGTGCTACAGGACACACGTGCAGGCAGCCTTCCTTGGCAGGACCCCCTGGCAAAGCAGTGCCCGAAGTCTCAGGGGGCACTAAATCCCTGGATACACCCTCTGAGGCTCTCCTGCCTGCCTGTGCCCACGGTGTTCAGGCCATGTGTATGTTCTCAGGGCTCAGCTTGCCATGCTGGAGGTCCCTGCAGCACTGTCTGACCCATCCCTGCAGGCTCTTCCCCTGCCAGAGGACATGCCCTGCAGGACTGGCAGCCGGCTGGCAGCCCGTCAGGCTCAAACCATCACTGTAATTACCCTCCTGAAAGCTTTTAATCTCTTGGTTAAATAAACCCAACAAATGATAGTGGGAGTAGGAAACTGCAGATGGCTGGGGGACAGCAGCTCCACGAGCAACGAGATGTGCAAATGACCCAACACCCTCGTCCTGCCAGAGCTCCCCGGGCTGGCTAATGAGGAAATCAGCACTCAGCTCTGCTCAGGTCCCACCCAAACCCCCCTGCCCAGCTCCAGAGTCCCTTTGTCACAGAGGCAGGCAAGGTAGAAGGAGTTCAAAGCATAACAATGATTAGGGTGCTGGAAGGGAGCTGAGGTATGAGGAAAGATTAAAGCAACCAAGTGTGTTTATCATGGGTAATTGGTGATGAAGAGGGAAACCTAACTGTCTTCCCCTAATTTGGAGGGTGTGAACTTCAGGGAGAGGAGCTGCTGGGAAGGGTAGCAAGAGGTATATGAGTAGGAGTGATGTGATAAAGCTCAGAGAAATAAATGTAGGTGGAATATCAAGAAAAGCTCCTAATAGGCATCTTTTGGTCTGGTTTATGAGGGACAGTAAGAACATCATTTTTTTGGGGCACATATATACAGGCAGAAAAAGGCTGGAGGAGAGAGTTCATAGTAGTAAATCCTGCACAGCTGGGGCTGGACTGCCTGAAACCATACACATGTTTTGTCCCCTTCTCCACGTTTTTTTTTTGTCCTATATAGATGGAGGAACAAAGAGCACCAGTGCTGCTTGTGACTTTCAGTGGAGATGTGTTACAAACGTTACATTTTCCACTCACACTTCACCCCACGCTGTCACTCTGCAATCTGTCTGCTGTCAAACTGTGCTGGGGTGTCAGTCTTCATGTTTCTTGGATAAGGTCTGGGGAGGATTTGGTGGATGTGGGTGGCACCACACCCCCCAAACTCTGCTGAGAGTCGCTGTCCTTGGTGAAACGTGGGGAGACCTGCTTGTGCCAAATTGCTTGGAGGTAGAAAAGCCTTTAAAGCGTGTGCATGTTGATAGTGTACATGCTGCTGGGCTTGCTCTCTGCCTTTCAATAAGGCTGGGAAATGGCAGAGCCCTCCTTTTGGATGGCAGAGCCCCAGCTGCAGTGAGGGGGGTTCTCCCTCATCTCAGGCTGGAGGAATCTGAGGTTTTTTACAGCACGTTTATACCCCCAGATTGTGCTCCTGGAGGCATTCAGAGGGACCATGGCTGGAGCACAGTGACCCAGCAGGTTAGTCCTTTGTTTGTCCCGTGGTTGTGCCCCTGCAGAGAAGGTGGTTGTCCTGACAGACAAAGGAAACTTCTAGAGTTCTTCTAGTGACTGTGCTGCAGCTATCTAGCTAGTTAAAGCTACACCCCACCACCCCTCCCAACACTAAGCCTGCCTGTACTCTGCTGGGGAGAGGCTGGTGCCCTCCACATGCTTATACACCCCCCCAGGCTGCCTGCATGCTTTCCATGGAGTTTACAGAGTTTTTGCTGGCAGAAAACATTGAATGAGCTCCCACTGGAAGAATGGGAATTGCCTAGAATGGCTTCCCATGGCTGTGAGCACCTCACCTCATTAATCCCCAAAACATAACGTGCTTGCCAAGTTTACCTCTGCCTGTGGGAACCTATCTGTAACGCACACATTTATTACCTCATCTGTCCTCCTGCTCTCCT
>NW_008621065.1:0-9581 GCF_000691845.1 Merops nubicus | reverse complement strand
AAGCCTGTTCTGCACACCAGCTGCCCAAATGCTGTGGCACGAGGTGCTAGCATCGTGTTGTGATGTGGTGCCCGTGCTCTGCTGTGGCTCTTACCTGGGGCAGCTGCTCCCCACCATCCTCCTCCTAACACAGAGTGACTTGCCTTGAATGCCCCTCCAGTAACGTGCCTGGCTGTAAATTGGAGACCTTTACTGCTGAAGCTTTGCCTCTAACATCTTTTTTTAGCTTCCCTGGTATAATTCTCTGCTCTGAGAGCACTTGCAGACACTGCTGGAGGTTTTATTTCCAAAGCAGACTGCATCATCATAATTAAGAGGTCCCAAAATCAACTCAGCCTAGCAATAACAAAACACAATAAAATGAGCTCCTAACAAGGCTGATAGGAGAGCAGCCAAGCTGCTGGAATGTTTCAGCATCCACGCAGGTGTTTTACCTGACAGAATAACAGCAAGTTTCTTTCAGCTGTTACCTTCACCTTCTCTGCTGGGGTCTGGTGGCTGCTGTCCCCTCAGGAATCTCCCACCATGGGGTGCAGCCTTCTCTTGCCAGGGAGGGAGCAGCAACAGCAAAGTGATAAAAGCTTTTATTCTGGAAAATTTCCAGACTCCTCTAGAGAGGAAAATCCTGCCACAGACAGCCACTGACCATGGAACTGAGTAATGCAGCCGGCTGCAGGCTGGGTCCTTCCCCTCCTTCCCACAGGCAGGTCTGGATAACTGCAGCCTAGGAGAGAAGGCAGGAGAAGAGCTGTGGCAGCTCTTTCACAGCCAGTGTGTGCTGGGTAGGTGCAGCAATGTTTGCTGGCCCTCAGCTGGCCTGCTGGGCTGGGAGGCTCTGTCTCTCTGCGTTGTGGCACACTGCTGGTGCTCTCTGGTCTTAGCTGGCTTCAGGACATGCGACTGAGCTGCTGGTCCTGGCCCCTGCAATGCTTAATGAGCCTCTCAGTCAACTGGCCTGGAGAAAATTTGGGTGGGTCTCATTACTGGGTCATGCCCTCCTTGTCCAGTAAGGTCTAGTGAGAAGCAACTTGCTCGTCATGGTGTGTCTGTGAGAGATGGCAGATGGGTGTTTAAAGAGCCAAGGGTCCTGGCACCTCCCAAAAGTCTGAAGTTCTTGTCCAGTCAAATGCCATTCACTGAAGGCATCCCAAGCCCACAGGATCTCACAGGACAGTGGGACAGCAGCTCCTGGGCCAGCCGAGGGCCGTGCCGTGGTGCCAGCAGCCACCAGTGCCCTGCCATGCCAGCCACAGCCCTGCAAAGCTGAGGGGAAGTGACAGGGAGGAAATGCAAACGTCTGGAAGCGTCGCAGGGAGCGAAGCTCATCACAACATACCCCCAGGCCAGATCAAAACGACTTCAGTGCAATGATATGTTGGTTTTTTTCCTGCTGCCTCCCTGTCAGGGAGGAGATGCTGCAGCTCTTGAGTGGTGTCACTGGATGTGTAAGATGTCATGCTGCACAGCTGAAAGGGATGCTGGCCAGGGGAAACACCAGGCCCCCAGAGAAGAGCTAGCTTGGATGTGCATTTTCAGGGTAGCAGAGCCTTGGCTTTCCAGAGTCAGCCTGCTCTAGACTTCTCTTGACTTTGCAAAAGGAGTCCAAGTTCTTCAGGGCTTCTGCTGATCACCTGCAAAGTCCAGGGAGGAGTTTTCCTCACACCCTTCTTCCATATGTGTTTGTGTTCAATATTGGAGGGGGGTGTGTATTGTATTTTCATTAGGGTCAGATTTAGTGTGGTGTAAAGGGCAGGATGTCCCCTCTCTCTGTTAGTGCAGCCTGGACACCGTGGAGATGTGGTACCACGTCGTGACCATTTCTCTCCTCACCTTCACCTCACTCTCTTTCCCTGCTAGAAAAGCAGCATCTGGTCTTTGTTTTCACCTTCCCCTGAAAGGGGAGAGAAAAAGGGAAAAAAACAGCATCCTAGACATCTGTGCTGGTGTCACAACTGTCATTAGGACACCTCTGAGTGGGCGTTCCTGGCTGGTGGGTCATGTAATGATTTGGGACTGACATTTGCCTGCAGTGGGGCTGTGACAACCAAACACATTTCAGCTTTTCTTCTCCTGCACCACAGTCTAAATAAATCCTGGGGAGCAAAAGGCAGTTATGAGCGTTCAGCATTTGATGAGCTTCAGTTTTGTCTCTGGCAGATCCTAACAGAGAAAACGTTGTCATCCAAACCCAAGCAGGCTTCAGCTGGAGTTAAATTACAGCACTGCTGAAGAGCGACAGATTTGGGAGAGAAAATAATAACAGGTGGGCAGATTATTAAAACACAATGCAGACGATACCTGGAGGGTGAATATAATCAGCTTTGAGATGGCAATGAAACCTGAGGAGTGTTTTGAAAGTGGAGAAGGCTGGTACCCACGTGCCTGCACAGTGAGACCCCTGGTTACACAGCTGGAGAGCTGGTAGCTTTATTTTAGCAGCTACTTCTCCATTCTGCAGGGGTGCTGCTTGAATCTGATAACTTACAGGCAGCCTGGATGCATCTTATTTTAACATGTTTCACAGCAGGCTTCCTGTGATGTTCCAGGAGCCAGAATTGGCTTGCTGCAAAAGCAAGTGCTTTCAGAGGCACGGGGGAGGCCAGCTGAGAGCCAGCCTGTGCTGTGTGGCTGCCCTGGGCCCTGCAGCACCAGTGCTGCCCACCCCTGAGCCCCGAGGAGCAGTCCCTCAGCTCCTCTGGGGCAGGAGATGTCTCTTTTCTGCTCAGGTGTGCTTTTCCCCACCTGGTGAGAAGCCCAGCAGCACTCCTGTCCCCTGAGCTCTCTGCCCCGGCTGTCCTGCACGCTCTCAGCTGCTTGTTCTGCTCCAGGCCTGCTTCAGAGGGCTGTCTGGGGAAGATGTATTCGTGCCAATAAAACTGATAAACTGCCAGAGAACGTGAGATACAGTTTTAGTAACTGGCATAACAGTGAATTTGCTGAGCTGGCACAGGCAGAGGAAGGGGAAAGGCTTGTGAATTAATTACAGTGCTGAGAGCCTGGCTTACCTTGGGTTTCAGTTGCTTGGCCTGAGACAGGTCCAGCTGCTGTACACCTGAGGAGGTGAAAAAACTCACAAGGTTGAGAGTTGGGGCTGCTGGAGGCGTGGTTCTGATCGGGGTGAGCTGCTCTGAGACCACCCTGCAACCCTCTGCCTGCCCATCCACGACTCCCCACCACCTCCCCTGTCCTGGAGTTTGCCATTGCACCCCAGAACTGCCTCTAGGCAGATGTGAAGGAAGCAGTGGCAAGGCACAAGCAAAGCTGGGATGTCAGTAGAGCATCATTTCACTCTGTTTTGATTCCTGTTCTCAGCTCAAATCCTGGTGGTTGTTCTGCCACTGACCTCCATGCAGGCAGGTCACCTCTCTATGCCTCAGCACAGTCTCCTTAGCCCAGAAGTGCTGCCTTCTGAAGCCACCCAGGGCTGCTTGTGGCCATCCTGGCTGGGAGAAAGGGAAATCTGTTGTGGTCACCATCACCCGCTGCAGTTGGTGTCCCCACAGAATCAGCCCCTGCCCTGTTTTGCAGGGCTGAAGCTGTCTCTGGAGTGCCCCAGGCACATGGTGGTTCCCTGCCCACTTGCAGGGCTGGAGGAGGAGGAGAAGTGCTCATCTCAGCACAGTCACTTTCTCTCCTGCCCTTCATTCTGGGCATCAGCTTGGGGCAGACAAATGGGAGGTTGTTATTTCTGGTGGAGCATTGAATGAGGTGGCTCCAGTGCTTCCCTGTTTTCTGAGAAATTTCAGGGAAGTGTACAGAGGGTGAAGGAACTTGCTACCCATGGGAGGCCGGGAGGCTCAGGCACTGACAGCAGGTGCCAGTTCAAAGAGAAAGGGGATGTGTTGAACAAAATCTCCAGAAATTTCAGTTCTGCTGTGAGTTTAGAAGGAAGGCTGTCCCTTGTGAAAGGCAAGTTCTCTCTAAAACTAAAATAATACTGCTGTAGCAGTGTGATGCTCTAACCTCTCACGTTTAGGAATCCTTATTGGCAAAGGAAAAAGACTTGAATACATTTTGAGTACAGGTGGTCTCCTCAGGGATCATCTTACCTGTGATGTATGAATGATAACTTAGCCAGACAAAGGTTATTGCAGGAAAGAGATTTGGCCTTTGAAGCACACAAGAGAGATTTGCAGCAATAGTGAGCACTGTGCTCTCCAAACGAATGTGTTAGCAGGCAACAAAAGCAGAGCAAGGAATCTAATTAAAAATGTATGTCAAAGAAAATAGATGGAATAGAAAAGGGTAAACAAATGTTAGGGCAGATAAACGTATTGTCACAACAGATGTTAGAGCCAGCCAGCAGGGAGAGGGAAGGGTCCTGGCTGGAACACCAGCAGCCAGTTTGAGAGCTGTGCTGAGCACTACATTGCAAAGAAATACAAAAATAAAATGCAATTACAACTATGCAGCTGGAGGACAAAGCTATGATGATGATGATGATGATGATGGGGCAGAGCCGTCGGTGACTGTGTGATGGGAAAATGCAAAAATCTTTCAGCCATCTGGTCAAGGCTGGGACTCACATAGTGCTCCCTGCTAATGGTCCTCACATCAGGCTCCTCTTGTAAGGCTGCACCCTTAGCAAGATTTTCAGGCTGGATCTATAGCAGGAGGACGTATGGTCAGATGTGCAATCAAATGCACACAAATCTCTACATTTCTCATCATCTTTCTGCCTCGTAGACAGTTAAAATATGTTTTTGCTTATCTGGCCTTGTCTCTTTGCCTTCAAATACCTCTGGGCTGAGTCTTCCCTGAGCGTGGCTGGCTGAGTTTGCTGTGCCTCCACTGTAAAACCAGTGGAAGTTATTGACCAAGCACTGGCTTGCTGTTACTCCATGCAGTCAGGCCTGTGGAGGGACAGGGAGGAGTTAAGAGAGGGAGTATGTAATTACCTGAGCTGAAATTCAGCTATGACACTGGGCTTATCACTCCTAATCTGATTAAGTGGTCTGGTCCTCAGCTTTACCTCTGGCCTGAAAGCCTGGGGCTGCAGCAGCACAGCTCTCCTGGGGGACAGGCTGCTCCCCCAGCCTGGGCTTGGCAGGGAGAACACCTTGCTGACAACTCACCTTGGGCAGCAGGTTCTCCTTGCCCAGGAAGGTCCCTTTGCTTTGCTGGGGGCTTCTGCCTTTTCAGGCCCAGTGAATGTGGGAGAAGAGCCAGTGGCAGGCCTGGCTCTGTCAGGGCTGTAAAGGAAGGGTGGCTACAGGTTTCTTGTGTTTATGGGAATGGTTGCATTTGACATCTCTTTAATGCCTTTCTGGGGCAGACTGAAGGGATGTGATGCCAGAGAAGAGGGAACCAAGCATGGGCTGGAGGAGAGCAGCTCTGTGAACTCAGAGGTGGGATCACTCCTGCTGCTGTTGTTGAGAGCTCTGGGGCAGAGCACAGGAAGATTTCAGTCACAGCATCTCAGTGTCTCCTGGTGAGATGCCCGTTCCCTGAGATGCAGTTCCTCAGTGTGGTCTGACCTCTGCAGGCCCCACGGAAAAGGGCTGAGGGTGTGCAGTGGGGGGATGCTCTGAGCTGTGCAAGCACTTCTGATTCAGAGTGATGGCGGCATCAAACGCCCCACGGAAAACGCTCCCTTGCCACCCTTGCCTTGGCAGTCCCTGGGGGGTGCTGTGTAATGGCAGGGACTGAAGTTGTGAATTGGGTCTGCAGGGCCCTGCTCTTGGCCTCGGGGGGTGCCCCAGAGCCCCCAGCGTGGCAGAGGCACAGCCACTCTGACAGGGTCACTGCCTTCCACCGCCGCCCCGGCAGCCCCGCCGGCCCTGCGTGAGGCAGGGAGCTACCAGGTTCAGGGGATGGGACTGTCCTGGCACCTGTGCAGATCCATGGGCAGAGCTGCCTGAGGAAAGATGAAAAATGAACGGGGACATTTTCACCCTAGCTGGCTCACATGCCATTTTAATCCTGCTGCCAACGTGATGGGCGTTTCCGCCTGAGAAGAAGTGTTGAGTGAAATCCAAATCATTTGACGTGGAGCAAAAACAGCTACTGATGGGGCCTGGGGCAGTAAAGCAGTTTGTAAACACCCTGCCCTTTGAGGGAGGTCTATATGCAGATTTTATTTCTACAGTGGCTTGGGCCAAGGTCTAAGCACCTCCAGAGGGTGGGCTGTTTTCAGCAGAAGGCAGTCCTTGCTGCAGATGGGGAGCAGGCCTAGGAGAGTGGGGATGTCTGCTTTATTCCAGGTGATGAAGGCTTGGTCTGTGTGCAGAGTAGCACCCCTGCAATGGAAGGTATCCTTTGTTAAAGAGTGCCAATCCTTGGTCAGTTCCTTTGGTGGAAGCTTCACAGCTCGGTGTTTGGGTGGTGGGTACCAGGCACAGTGACAGGGAATGTCAAGGGAAGTGTCATAAAATCTGGATTTTAGACAGAAACACTGGACCATGTGGCGAGCTCAGAACCTGGGATTTATTAGAGAATTAATTCCTTCTAGGGAGATGGCAGTGGAAGGTGTAGGTGCAAGGAAGTAGAGAAGGAGTTGGGAAAAGAAAGTATTTAAGGTTTGTCCAGGCTGCGTGGCTAAGGATACAACCCCAGCTCCCAAGGGTCTCCACCTGGGAGCTGTGGGGTGAACAACCATTTCGTGTACCCCAGGGCTCAGGAGAAAGGACACTCTGCTCTCCATGTAGTCCTCCAGCAGTCATTGGGTTATCACAACTCGTTCTTTGTAAACCAGGCAAAAGGATTCATCCTCTTTCCAGAGAGATCAAGCCTGAAATGTAAAAATAGTCCGATTTGGACTGGAGCTTAAACCTAAAGTGATTACATGACTTCTATTAGAGCAAAAAGCAAGCAAACCAGCCCTGCTTCCTCTGGGGGTTACATAACTCCCAAATCAGGTGAACGGGCAGTGGTCAAAGCCACGGCCAGAGGCAAGCACCTGGACAGCTCAGCCCCAGCGAGGGGGCTCTGGGGGGGCTGAGCCTGAGGACCACCCACCAGCTGGGTGTGCCAGCCTCTGTGTGCAGTGTGGGCAGCAGCAGAGCTGTGCCTGTTACTGGGGGAGGCATGGGCAGCAGGAGAGGTGACATTCCCAGCTCCTCTCTACACACACAGCGCAGCCTGAACAGCCCTGAAGAGCCACGTGGACAGTTGATCTGAATGGCAGACGAGGATTTCACTGCAAAAAGCTTCAGAGAAAACTCCTGTGAATCAGCAGCTGCTGGGGTGCTGCTGTGGGGGTTCCCACAGCACAGGGAGGTTTACTTAAGTGAAGCTTACTTCCCCCAGACTATGGGTTTCCTGAACCACTGCCAGCTGAGAGGTGGCTGCATGTTGTGGCTCGTGCTTCGGGTGATTTCTCAGGTGCCTTTGTCCTTGTTGCAGGTCATCAGTCAGTCTCTCAGCTGAAAGGTGCTGCTGACTCTGCTACACGTTTCTGTAAACGCTGAGGATGAAGGATATGGTCTTTCATCTTTCTGATGCATAGCTTGAGAACTTTGAATTTTTCCTGGCCTGAAATCCTGCTGGAAACCTGGCTTGTGCAAGGTCATCACACAGTGGCAGATGTGAGTGCAAATCTCTGAGCTCAAGGTCCTCTTGGCTGAGGGTCCAGCAGGTCCCTGGCCCTGACACAGAGTGAGTTGTGGTGGAGGCAGTGAATGATTTCCCACCAGCCTTCCCTGCTTTCTGCTCTGGAAGTGAAGTGTTGATGCAGGGGACAGCAAGGCCAAAAGTGCTCTTGAAAGGCTGATGTGGGGAAGGGAGGTAAGAGCTCTTTGCACCATGCTGCTTTCCCCTTGTAGGGTCTCTTGCACTGCAAGAAGAAGGTTCTCTACCCAATACAGAAATTTGCACACCTTTTCCAGGACAGGTTTTTTTGTCTCCTCCTATGAGGGTTTACCATCACCCGTGCAGATACCTCCAGACAGTATCTGTCACTCTGTTCTGCTTTGTGCTCTGTTCTGCCCTTCTCTATCCCTTTCAGCTGTCTTCCTTCTTCCCTTCCCATTAGGCCATTACCTGATCTCCTCCCTCCTAGTGCTGCTGCCATTCTTATGAGCCCAGCTGCTTCTAGGCTCACAGAATTTCAGCAATACTAACAAATTTCAGCTTTTGTTAGTTTTTTTTCCCCCTTCCTTTCAAGAGACATAGGTGGATGTTGGAGGATGTTGTTGGGGGCTCCCAACTTTGCAGCAGGTTTTCTGCAATGGGTTGCAAAAGGTGTTTGCAAGGGTTGTCAGCAGAGGGGCAAGCAGACCAGTTAGATCACCTGCATGAAGAAATGTAGCTGCTGGTGTAGTTAACTCCTTAACCACTGAGCAGTGACATCCAGCAAACGTGTGAATCCTGCAGCTCTTAACTGCCTCCAACATTCTGCTGGGGTGTGAAGAGCCCGGTTGTCTCATGCTCAGCTGCTACAGCCTCCTGACAGCTCCTCTGCCTCAGAGACTTCTCTCAAGTTGTTGATGGGGGGGGGGAATATAGGAAGGAGCTAAATTAAAGCATGTTTTCTGTAACAGCAGTTAGCACAGATAGCACACCCCAGCGTGTGACTCACGTCGTGCTCAGTGTGCTGAAGGGTGACATCCAGGTGACAGGGTCTGGGTCTCAGCTGCTGCAGGGGGCACTGGCTCTGCCCCATCCTGCTTGGCACCTCTCAGCCATATCAGGGGTGAAGCTCTGAAGCTGTGTGAGCAGGGGGAAGAACCTGCCTGTGGTGAACTACAGACACCCAGTCCTGCTTCCAGGAAAGCTGCCTGTGGGAAGGGCTGCGTGTCTCCAGGGCAAGGCAGGGGCAGCACACCAAGGCACTCAGTCTAGGCACTAAAATTTCTTGTTCTTGAGGTATTTAAAAAATCCTGCATTACTGATCTTGATATCTGTAGGTATGGGTTTCTCTAGCCAACTGGATTGCTCCAGCAGTCTGTATTGATTGCATTTATTGCCACATGAGCAAAGGGGTTTGTTTGGGTTTTCTTTTCCTGCACAGCTCTACCTAAACGTGTACCCCCTGCTACCTAACCATGCCCCTCTCATTCTCTGTGTCTCAGAGGGGAGCTGCACAAGTGACACCTTGATTGTGCAGGTCACTGGCAGGCTGTGTCTGTGGCCTTTGTTACCCTGCAGGCCTTGGTGGCTCTGTTAGATGTCTCCAAGTGCTGTCCATTCGTTAGTCCTGCTCCAGCCACTGGGTAGCAGAGCAAATCCACTGCTCTGCTGAGTCCAGTACCTCCCACAGCTTCTACCTAGAGTTACCTCCCAGCTTGATAGCTTTTTTATTTTGTTGCTCTGTTTATGGTCTCCTTGTGTTTCTGCATCAGTGGTTTGTCCCATGGTAAAGCAGCTGGATCAAAAGCTCTGAGCCCTGTCTCTCCCAGCCCACATGGAACCTGGGGTTCTGGACTGAACCTCCATGGGCTGTAGCACCAAACTCAGAGCTCCCTGGGAAAGGTGAAGCATCGAGGCTCAGACTGAGCTCCCTGAGGATCCTGGATTGAGGGATCCAGCCCACCAAACTGGCCCCTTCACCAGCTCTCCCCACTGTGTCGAGTCCGATTGGTCCCATCGCCTCTGTGGTGCCCGTGCCTGGCACACTGGGCTGCCACCCTGCAGGTGCCCGG
>NW_008621064.1:20553-34744 GCF_000691845.1 Merops nubicus | reverse complement strand
ATGCAGTTACTTCATTGTAGAAAGCCATGGTCAGCCAGCACTTGCCCCTGGTAAAACTGTGCTGAGTCTCTTGAATCACTTCCCTGTCCTCCATGTGCCTTAGCATTTCTTCTAGGAGCATCTGCTCCATGACCTTCCCAGGCACAGAGGTGAGGCTGACAGGGCAGTAGTTCCCAGGGTCTTCCTTTCTTCCCTTTTTAAAAATGGGTCTGATGTTTCCTTTCTTCCAGTCACTAGGGACCTCACCCAACTGCCAGGAGTTTTCAAATATTATGGACAGTGGCTTTTTCAATGCACTTGCCAACTGCATCAGCCAGTTCCTTCAGCACTCTGGAGTGCATCTCATCAGGTTCCATGGACTTGTGAATGTTAAGGTTCCTCAGGTATTCACCAACCTTGTCCGCAGTGACTGTGGGATTGACTTTTTCTGACTGGTCCCTGTCTCTTGGGCCATACACTTTAGAGCTGTGAGAAGTTGCCATTGAACAACAAAAAACTTGTTCAGGACCTCAGCCTTCTCCTCATCTGTTGTTACTAATTCCCCATTGCTATTCCTCAGGGAGGGGATGCCTTCTTTAACCTTCCTCTTCTGGCTAATGTACCTGTAGAAACCCTTCCTGTTTTCCTTTGCATCTCTCGCCATGTTCAGCTGCAGCTGCACCTTGGCCTTCCTCACCTTGTCCCTACACAACTGGACAATGTCCCTGTATTCTCCCCAGGATAGCTGTCCCTCTGCCAAGGCCAGGCAGAACATCCTTGCTGTTGGCATCACAAGCAGCTTGCACCCAGCTATGGCAATGACAGTGCAGGGTGCAACAGCAGAGACCCACACCTGAGTCTCTGTGTGACCTTTTCTGTGGTTTTCTCACCAGCAAGTATAGGTGTAAGGAGGAGCAGGCACATATGTAAAGCTGGAACACCCACAGTTCCCACAGGACAATTGTGCAAATAGGGAAACCCACACACGAGAAGGGGGATGTGTGCTTGTAATGCATGTCTGTACTGTCAGCAGAATTAAAGAAAGGAGACAAGAGACTTTACCCTGAACAGCTGATGGAAAACATAGCTAGAAAAAGGAAAGCATCAAGCTGAGCAGGGATGAACATTGCAGAGGTCTGTGGTAAGCCTGAAGTTGGAGGCCATTGACTGAGCTGGATCTTTGGTAAGGAAGCAGAAAATTTATCACAACTTAAAAATGAAGTTGAGAAAGTTTTCTCATTACTATGGGTGCAATTCTATGAAGTACTAAGGCTTGATTAGAATTTTCTAATGAAAATATACACTAAAAAATTCTAACTGTCTACTAAGAATGATGAATAGGATTCCCAATGCTACTCTAACAGTGCAAAAGATTTCTTAGAGCCCATGGCCAAGTGACTTCCTTTCCTTTTTTGAAAGAAGCTTTTGAAAGAAGATGAGTGCTTTTCACTGTTGGGGCGAGCAGTCACTTATTTGTATTTGTAGAACATCCACAGTTCTGTGAATGCTGCATAAAACTTCCTTATCTACCCCCTGCCATTCTGCAATAAACTGGCTGCTCAGCAGAAATCCCAACGAAGGCAGCCAGGCTCATTTATGTAGAAGGAAGTTGAGAAGGGGAATGTGAATTGGCAATATACTGTTATGCAGACACCGTGTAAATGAAAGATTTCCAGATTTATTCCAAAGAATTATGACTTTGGGCTTGTCCTAAATCTCAGGTATGGCCTGCCTACCACATCTTGTTGGCTATTGTAAGGGTGAAAAGAAATGAGTTACCTTTTGAAAAAGGCTGATAAACATTGCATAGACAGCGGAAAACCACCCATTCTGAAGTGGTTTCCTTTTGCCAGCCCCTAGGGATAGCAGATGCAGATGCATTGGTGGCCACGTCCGCTTCAGATGTTTTTTGAGAGTCAGGCACCATGCCTCAGGTCACAGGAGTAAGGAGAGAGGAATGCCTTACAGCTTTGATATTAACCCTAGAACAAATAGGTTCGTGCAGGCTGGGTTTACTGTATCACGCCTGGAGCAAATGCAGGGTAACAAGTGGATCTCACTATCAACCTCAAAAGACTAAGAAGTTTAAAACTATGAGTCATCTGTTTTTAAAACCTCATTTTACGTTTCCTTGGCAAGCTTTGCACTGGGGACAGTACTGGGCCTTCTTTGTTATTATCGTGGAAAGCTCCTGTGAACATGAGGATATTTCAGGCTAAACTGTTATCAAGTTTAGAGAGAAAATGAATGTAACAGGTTCTTTTCCTCACTAAAGTCTATTGACCTGAGAAAGCACAGGGTTTGGACTCATTCCGCAGCACAGCTGCAGCCTGTTTGGTAAAAATACCCTCTATTTTATTCCTTTATTTTTTTCTTTCTTTCTTACCAGCTTCTTTGTTTCAGTCACCTATTACCACTACCTCACCCACAGTGCTTCTGCACACTGCTGTCTTGAAGTCATACATGGTAGAAAGGCTGAGATGAATGGTGTCCCCAGCACTGACTGACAGAGATGCTTCACAGAAACGAGAATGAAAAGCAAGAGCTGATGATCAGAATAGAAAAAATATCTGGATAAACGACAAGTCCAGGATGATACATACTTTTTTTGTTTGTTTTTTAACTGTAATTATGCTATTTACTTCTTTACCTTAGCATTAGCCCTCAGTCTGTTTCTTGAAAATGTAAGTATATAACAGTACTGAGTCAAGTCTTGTGGTTGTCTGTCTTAGGAGAAGAATTCCCTGAAGAGATTAGTTTAGATTGCAAGTGCTCTTTCTTCTTTATCGATATAAAGCATAACAAAAGTTAGGCAAAAAGGAAACAGGTGTGAGTATGAGCCAGTGAAAGCAAGAAAGTAAAATTCACAGAAATGACATTTGCAGAAATATCAGAATAGTCTGAAAACGTCTGGTCTTGAACTAAGCCTATCAACTGATAGATCAGGTGAACAGCATCCTCATTCAATAATACTATCATAAGCTTTGTAAACTAGATATTCCATGTGCTCTAGTGTTTTGAAGTCTGTGATAGTCTCTTGAGTTCAGAGATCATATTTTTCTGATTGTTTTGCTCTGTGACTGGAAACCAGATGGAGCATTGGGCTCTGTTATACAGCAGCTCCCTAATATTTGGAATGTACCATGGCAACACACAGTGAGACTAAACCAGATGACAAGTGAAAGTGGTGCTGATTAGTCAATGAATGTAAGAGGAATCAAAAAGAAAGGGGCTGGCTTCTAAAAAACAAACCTCACTGCAACAGGAGACAAAAGCAAGTTTAAAAAAAGAGAACAATATGCAAACAGTGAAGCTCAAATGATGCAAGTCAATGTAATTAGGGCTCTATCTTTTATTATGACCTGATTTTAGAGGTTGATTTGCATGAAATATGAGAATTCAGCAAGGATAGATTAAATATTCATCATAGCTTTCCGGTTAGCATATTCTGCTTATACCATCTTTGATGGCCAAAGTTAGAGTAGCCATGTCAAACAATGCCATTTTACGCTTCCCCCCTCCCCTTCCCCCTCCCCAGCAGCAGTAAGACGTGCTTGTTTTGGTTAAAGTAATAAGATCATGCTTATTGAAGGTTAAAGAAAGCGTTCCCCCCCCAGTGAGTATGAATGGCAGACTAGTAACAACAGATGAGGGGGAGGCTAAGGTTCTCAACAACTTTTTTGCCTCAGTCTTCACTGGCAATCTCTCTCCTCCCATGCTGAAGGACCACAAGACCAGGGGGACAAGGCCTCTCCTACTGTAAATGAAGACAAGGTTTTCAACCACCTGAGGAACCTGAACATACATAAGTCTATGGGACCTGATGAGATGTGTCCCACAGTCCTGAGGGAATTGCCTGATCCTCATAGAAGTTATAATAAGGATTAGGGAGGACAGGGAGGTGATTCAACCTAGTCAGCATGGCTTTGCTAAGGGCAAGTCCAGCCTTGTGGCTTTATACAATGCAGTGGCTTCATCAGTGGATAAGGAAAGAGCCATAGATGTCTCTGCTTACTGCAGGAGGACTGGACTAGAGACCATTTGAGGTCACTTCAAATGCATTCAATGATTCTATGTAATCTATACTGCTTACTGCAGGAGGACTGGACTAGATGACCATTTGAGGTCACTTCAAATTCAAAGCATTCAATGATTCTATGTAATCTATATGGACTTCTGCAAGGCCTTTAACACAGTCCCCACAGCATCCTTCTCCCTAAATTGGAAAGATATGGATTTAATGGGTAGACTGTTAGGTGGATAAGGAATTGGCTGGATGGTTGCATCCAGAGGGTAGTGATCAATGGCTTGATGTCCAGATGGAGATGGGTAACAAATGGTGTCCCTCAGGGGTCTGTGCTAGGACCAGTACTGCTTAATATCTTCATCAGTGATACAGATGGTGGGATTGAGTGCCCCCTCAGCAAGTTTGCAGATGGCACCAAGCTGAGTGGTGAGGCTGACATGCCAGAGGGACTGGATGTCATTCAGAGGGATCTGGACAAGCTTGAGAAGTGGGCTGACATGAACCTCATGAGGTTCAACAAGACCAGGTGCAATGTCCTCCACCTGGGTAGAGGCAATCTTTGTTATCAATACAGGCTGGGGGATAATGTGATAGAGAGCAGCCCTGCAGAAAAGGACTTTGGGGTGCTGATGAATGAGAAGCTGGACATGAGCCAACAGTGCAGGTTCACAGCCCAGAAGGCCAATGGTGTACTGGGCTGTATCAAAAGAAGCGTGGCCAGCAGATGGAGAGAGGTGATCCTGCCCCTTTGCTCTGCCCTGGTGAGACCTCACCTGGAGTCCTGTGTCCAGTTCTGGAGCCCTCAGCACAAGAAGGATGTGGAGCTGTTGGAGTGTGTCCAGAGGAGAACCACGACACTGATGAGAAGACTGGAGCACCACCAGGGTGACGTTATGGTGGCCTTCCAGTACTTGAAGGGACCTACAGGAAAGCTGGGGAAGGACTGATTACAAGGGCATGTGGCAACAGGATGGTTTTAAACTCCAGCAGGGTAGATTTAGATTAGACATTAGGAGGAAGTTCTTTGCTAGGAGGGTGGTGAAACACTGGCTACCCAGAGAGTTGGTGGAGGCCCCATCCCTGGAGAGATTCAAGGTCAGGCTTGATGGGGCTCTGTGTAACCTGATCTAGTTGGGGATGTCCCTGCTCACTGCAGGGGTGGTTGGACTAGAGGACCTTCTGAGGTCTCTTCCAGCTCAAAGCATTCTATGATTTTATGATTTTGTCATTTTCAAAGCAGCAATATTTCTTTAACATAAATGGGAATCTGCCACGTTCAAGATCCTAAGCAAAATGTAACCAGGCAGAATCATTATAATGGGAAAAGTTTTCCCATGGGAAAGAACCCATGAAAAAAAAGTCATTCAGAACCAACAGTAATCTGAAAAATAAGTGACATGACATGACAGCTAGAGGAAGATAATCATAAAGTAGGAAAGATTCCCTCATTTTCCAGTTGTAGGAGAAATTTTATCCATAATCTTCCACTCTCTCTCTGTGTCCTGGTGCAGATAAAGACTGTTACTTCTCATTTAGCACACAATTAGCTTTCTTATTTGCTGAATTGTTAACTTTACTTATTTTGAACCTAGGTCCCAACCTTTATATTACTAAGTCCAAGACACCTTTGTTCTGCACTCTTGCCTTTTAACAGAGGAAAAAAAAAACACTGTAAATTTGTTATTGAGCTTCCTCCTTCTGAATAACAGTAATGAGAGGGAAGATGTGACAACTGAAAAGAAAGAAAAAGCTTCCAAGTGAGGAATGTGTCCCATACCATTACAATTAAGGGGGAGACTTTGACATCAGTCTATATCCACTGACTTGAATTCAAACTGAATTATTACCCAGCTTGAATTTTACATTAAGACTAAATAGTTGGGGTGGCCTATTCTGCAGCTTTCAGAAAAACTAATACAACAAGCGTTAGCACTTCAAAGGCATCAACAAATATGAGAAAATGTGGAAGTCATACCTGAAAGTCATCTTCCATTTCTTTCATTTACTGTGGCTATTCCCACCTTAACTGAGTTTATGGTAAATTTGAAAGGTATAATCAAATTCTAATAACATAGATTCTAATGTTTAAAAAATTATAAGAAAATTACACCTTTGCTTCTATACAGAATAATAATCAATTATATTAATAGTTTATTCTTTTTCTAACACCAGCGTTAGATTTGTTGCTTGCCTGTCACTGACCACAGCATGTTCCAATACACTGCTTGAGTGATAAACATGAAAGCCATGGTTTAAATGAAAAAAAAGAACAAACTGGATTTGAGAGGACTTAGAAGTTGCAAAGCTGCTTTTAAGTAACACTAATAATACATGTAAAGCTCAACAGATATTTCTGAACAGCTATGTTTTCATCAGATCTATTTCACCTATATCTATTTCATCAGATATACAGATTTCTCTGTAAATACTATTACATTTAAAGGAATATTAGAGATATTGTGAAGTCAAATATACGCATACTTAAGCATACATGGTTTTGCAGATATCTTACACTCAAGACAGAAACAATTTTAAAAGTATTTTTTACTTCCTTTGAGTGCTTGCCTAGGCAGTACCAACCAATAGAACAGCTTTCTTTATAAGGGAGTTGTTACCCTGTGGTTACCAGGCCCCATTTCTCAGGCTGAGGTCAGAAAAACTTGTATCAAGCTTTGATGACTGCTTTCAGAGTAACTCAGAGCAGTACAAAAAAGCTCAACAGTTAATAGCAAAACTATTATTGTCATGAAACTCAGCAGGTTCCGTTTCCTGGTGCTCATATGAAACCTTCACTCCAGATTCGGTTATCTTGATTTACACACTGAATTTTCTCGTGTTCATCTTCAAAGTAATTTCAAAATTACAGGGAAATGGTTACATATATTAAAACTCACCCAGTTTACAATCCTGCAGTACTGACATGTGCAGCAGACAGTCAATGGGGAATTCTAGACCTGCCAGCGTATAGCCCCCACTGCAGAAACACCAGTTTTAATCCTCCATGGAAGCCACAGAAACAAGGCTGAAAAATTTTCTTTTCACCATTGGTACATGAAAGTTACTTTGTGTTTTAATGATGACACATACTAGGAAAATCCATGTGTGACACCTCCTCTTTTGAACAAAGATTATATTCAGTACTAGTATCAGCCAAGATCTGTAGACTTCCAGATAGAGGAACTGTACAGTGATTTTGGATAATAAGGGCCCATCTTTCTATAGCTTTTAATTGAGAAGTGAATGTAAGTAGAGTCATTTCCCACACATTTTATAGAGGAGACAGGTAATTAGGGAACCAAAGAGGCAGATACCCATTTTAGCAGAACGGTTCTGTTCCTTACTCTGCAGTGAGAAGTTAAGGGAAGGATCAGGCTATTCTTAAACACCAAAGACCTTTCTAAGCATTCAGACTAGCATCCTGATTGATGCATGCCTGAAAACAGGTGCCAAGTACAGGCACTGATAACATGAATGAATACCTTTAGGAATGTTTGTCTTGTCAATACAGCTTGTAAAGGGCCAAGTTCCCACATAAAACATCAAGTACGGTAAGCATGAGGAAATTCAAGTCTTTCTGTTGCACACATTCTAGTACCTGATAATTCAAAACAAACAGCATGTGAAATTAAAAGCAGATGACAGGAAATGGAACTAAACTCTCTTCTTCACAAGCAGAGCTGGTTCTAAGAGAACATCACAGAAAACATATACCTTTTAAATCTTTATATATTTAAATTGAGACTACATAGCTATTTCAGTTTTCCTATTTCTTGAAGTAATTTTATGCTACTTCACTTATATACTAGGCAGATATTTTCAGAGGGAGATGCAGGAAATGGTAATTTGAATGATGCACTTTCGGTGTGCAATTCTCATTAAAAAAAGTCAAGTTAGAAACCTGTATAAATTTCTACAATTACAATTTTTCCCTAAGCAGGACTTGGACTTCTACAGTGTGGCTTTCATTCATTAGTTATATGTGGGATCTCAGGGTAAATCAAGTTGGGAAAGGAACTGAGGAGGTTCCTAGTCCAATCCTCTGCTCGAAGCAGGATCTGCTATGATCTTAGCCCAGTTTTCTCAGGGCTTTGTCCAGTTACCTTCGAAAAATAATCAAGGATGGAGAAGGGCCAGGCCTTGGGCAACCTGCTCAAATATTTGACCACCCTTAAGGGAGGAAAAAATTTTCTGTCTATGCATGAACTTCTCTTGTGCCAACTTGTACCCATTATTTCTCACCCTCCTATCCCATGCTGTTGTGAGAACCTGGTTTTATCTTCTCGATAACCCTCCCTATAAGGATGGACAATGTTTCTAAGTCCCTCCTTTTCTAGTCTGCCCATTCATCCACTCCCTGTATGCTATTTTTTTTTTAATCTGAGCTCTGTCATGAGTTCCCTGCTTCGCCAAGATAGTCTCCTGATATATCTGCTTGTTTTCCTGAGTGTTGGGACAGATTCTTCTTGTGTCTGGAGTGGCTTCCAGAAACAAGACAATCTTTGGATGAACCCATCCCTGTGAAGATGTTTTGTCAAAGTGAAAGCTATATGTGAACCTGAACTGATGTGATAATTCATCAAGGAAATTGGTAACACCAGGTATAATATAGACACTTGGAACTGTTTGTAACTGTACAGAAAAGTGTTTATCAGCATTGCACCACTTAATGCTTTGGTAACATTTTTCTGTTTAAAAATGCCTAAAAGCATTTTCAGAAAGACAACCAAGAGTTTTAGCTTGCTCTCTGTGTTCAATCAAGCTGTTTGTTATTTTAAAAATTAAGAATACAGAATTCTACCATCTATTAGAACAGTAAGAGAGAAAAAGCATCTGATTTTTCTCCATTAAAATTCAGGCAAACCTGAAGCCTGCAAATTTCAAAATCTAAACTTGTATTGTACTCATCATATTTCCATGTTGATAGTGAAAACACTCAGCAAACTGTACTTCACACCCCACTACCGCAGGCCCTGTTCTCATACTTTTTGCTTAATAATGCACAAGAAACAACGTACTGGCTCAGTGCATCAGTGAGCGACTGCATAAAAATGTGAATAGGTAATCAGAAATGCATGCATTTCCCAGATGGTACATGATGAACACATTTCCTGCACCACCGAACATCAGACACAGGAAGCATCACCATCAGCACACAAAAGTCACTGTGCTGCAGTTTTTTTTCCTGTCTCTTTTTTTTTTTTTTTTTTAATCCAGGTGTCAGTCAGTATGGCTGAGAACCAAAAGTCCCCTGATTTCACAGAAATGAAACAGTTAATTTGTTTCTGATGGAAAGCCCCAGAAAGAAAAGGATATGATTTCTGATAAATTGTATGAGCTTATTACACTCTAATTAAGAAATGGTCATAAGAAAAAGTATGTGTATGAGTATGTGTATCTCAGGGAAATGTGCTTCAGTGTCATGAGGAAGTGTAATTCCTTGCACTGACTCTATAGTATAAAAATAATTGTAAATGCTAACAACATTTATAATAAAATATTGTTAACATTTTCCTTTAAACGTAAATCATAAAAGTTTGAAAAGATGCCATAGAGAAAGTAGTAACTGGAAGAACAGCTTATGGTCAGCAATGTTTTTTATTGGAACTTTCTCATAGCAAATGGTGACTCAGAACAGTCACATAAAGCATCCAGAGAAGTTAGTAACATGACTGAAGTCACACAAGCTGGGAGCTCAGTGCCCATGGAAACACTTAGGGGTGGAGACAGACAAAGGAAAAACCTGTCATAATGTCTTTATCTCCAGTAGGCATACCAGAATGGATTCAGTGAATGGCCTATATTTTAATCTCTGTATGATTCATAAAAACAGGGTACACTTCTAGGCTCTCCACAGTGATTTCAAGAGCTCCTGCAAGGTCCTGCCAGGTCTCCTCTTCACTGTCATGTTAAAGAGCAACTCCACAAGGTCCTCTACAGAAGCTAGGAAAACCCCTAAAAAAAAGAAAAAAAAAGTCCCCTGCGAGTATTCTGCAGACACTTCAGAAGTAGACAGGGCAATTTTGGACACAACTGGCAGTTTGCAGGAGCGATTCTGTGAAACCATTTTATAGTGAGGAAGTGAAAGAGCTAAAACACAATTCAGGAAAGCTCTGGGCACTTGTCCTCCAGAGTCAAGTCTCTGACTCTGTGCATGAGCTGAAACACTGAACTAAGTATGCCCTTCACTCTTTTTATGCTGCTCACAGAACAAATTCAACAGAACTTTTTCAGCTGGAAGGTTGTTACCTGAAATATAACTTGTGACACTCCTTGCTGTAGGTTGGCTTTAGACTTGAGATATTTTTCAAATATAGCAGTCCTCTTGTATTTTGAGAAGCCTAAACCATTCAGTATGTAATTCACTGTTTGTGCTTTACTTGAAGCAAAAATAAAACTACCAGTGAATTAATTAGGAGTAAAAGCTAACATTGAGACCATCTGAAAGTCCAAACCAAAGAAACATCTCTCAAAAAAACCCCTAAATTCTCAGTCAAATCAGAAAATTCATAATGGATACCATCATTCTGTTACAAAGCAATCACATGGTATGAGACAAAATTCTAATGTTCGAAAATATTAACGCTGCAGCTCAAAAGCACCTTTTTTTTTTTTTTTTTTTTTTTTTGTAAAATAAACAGTTTCCCCTGACATAGAAGCTAGTTCTAGTTTCTATTTCCTTTAAGTGCCTCTTTTGCTTGAGAGATAGGTTATCAGTAGTTTGTCTTCAGGTCATCTAAAAGACAGAAGCGTTTCAAATAAATCACTTGTTTTCATGGTTAAAGCTCAGATACATGACTGGTAAGCTCAGCCCTCTAGCCCAGCCCAGATTTGGCCAGATAACACTCTGGAAGTATATGGTGAACAGCAACAACACAATAAGGCCAAAATGTAAGCCAAAATGTAACATTCAGAGACAAAAATGGGCTGAAATAGAGAATGAATAAGGGTAAGGCCAGTCAAGAGCCAAAAGGCCAAAAAGAAACCTAAAAGGAGAAGTCACAGAGAAGCTTGAAGTCATTAGCACCACCAACTGGGACTTAGAGAGTCCATGGGACTTTTTATGCTCTTTGCTTTAACTGAACAAGTCCAGTGTTGTATTCTTGGAAATTCACATCTTTTTCTCTCTTGCACTCTACAAAGTCGTCACAAGAAAGAATGGGAAAAAACACTTGGGAGCAGATTGAATACTACCAAGTATGTACAAGTTTCTTCTGTGCACATTAAGAAGTTAGATGATTTGCCCATCACAAACCTACAAGAGATCTGGAAAACAGTTAAGAAAAAGCTGGTGATAGACAGCTGTTTTATCGTTGCTGAAAAAAAAAATACTCCTCAGTCCTTTTTTTTGGACAGAGTCAAATGAGGCGATATCCACCTTAGGACAGAGAGGATTTTGTATCAAATAATGGGGTAATTCCAAAACTGTAAGACTCTAAATATACTTTTTGTAATTTCCTATAATAGTAATGGAAGAAAAAGAGACTATAACAACAAAGTATTTCAAGCAGCAATTAGTCATCGTGCTCTGCATGAAACAACAAAGTATTATATATGCAGATTAGATGGTGGGATTTGAAAGTGATAGGTCTGTTGCAAATTATCTCATGATGGAACTGAAAAAAACCCCAGCAAATTAGGAGGACAAATGTTATGTGAAAAGCTTTCCACTGGGTCGGGACATAATTCCTCATGGTATCATGTTAAATCCCAGCAGAGCCTGGACTCCAGTTCTGTCTACAAGAAACAAAGACAGCAAACATGAATGGGAGTGAACACATAATATTTTGAAATATTATATTTTTTAAGTTATGTTAAGGATAAGTAGCACTGTTGACACTAAAAATGTCAAGTCAAGGTATTCAGAACAATAGAATCACACAAGCTGGAGGGGAGTAACATTTAGTCCATCCATCTGTAGAATCTAGTCCAACTCCTGCTCCAAGCAGGAACTTCTACAATAGCCACATTCACAGTTAGCAAAGTATTTTTAATTTATATTATTTCTTTTCTTTTCTTTTTTTTTTTTTTTTTTAATTCCATGCAGGTGTTTTCCTGTGGTCTACAGAAGCAGAAAGTAACTCAAGTAACAACAACAAAAAAAATATTTTCATTCCTATTAATCTTACAGTTTCTCCTTTTCCACTCACTTTATTTGTACACATACCTAGAGTATTATAGATATTTTTCCAGTCCTGAAATCAGATAATTCACACTGGGCTTAAAGAAATAAAATTCAAATGGGCTTAAAGATGAGTAGGCTTGCATAGAAAGAGTGAATCAGTCAGTGAAATATTCCATCAAGAGAAAAAAGGATGCCTTGAAGATCAGAGTTACTCAGAGGAAGAAAGTAATTGTCCATGGTGGGGGCAAAAAAAAAAAAAAAGTGACTAATAAACAAATTCCCACGTTGAGATACCTGCTACTGAATGAAGTAGGCTTTGTTTTTGCAGAGTTTAAGCAAGGTTTAGAGAAGAACGTGAGGATTTTGTTGCTTTAAATTGTCTTTACATCTCCTGTGACCCTAAAATAAAAGTTTACTAAAAGTTTAGGTGCCACACTTCTTCCTAGATACACATATCAGATACAAATCAGATACTCACAACTCCCGGTCTTCTTTCTATTTTTGCCAGTCTTACATGAATCTTTACACGTTTACAAATAGACCTAGCTTAGAATGAACCAGATAAAGAGCACTGATTTTCTTTGCACAGGCATAAAAAGCAGCAGTAATAGTTCAGGGACTGTGGCTTACTGATTTAGAAGACTGAGGAGGATTCTTAGATGAAAACATTAGTATACTAAGAGCATTATGAATTCAGAATATAAGGAGAGCAGAACATAAGATCAGCTAATGCCAGGTGGTCTGCTTGGTAACCACAACTTCTTCAACCCATTCCTCCTTCCCTTTTGACTGCCTTCAAGTATGGTAGCACCAGGATCCTACCAGCAAAGCTATCCTAAAGCCCAGTGGTGTAATATCTTCCAAAGGGATACATACAACCTTCCACAAGTGGGGATTTTTCTTGAACGTACTTTACCTCCCACCTATGCCAAACTTCCTCTGACTTGTGGCAAATGCAGGAAGAAAAAAAAAAATCTCCTGCATTTATTTCTGTTGGTGTCTGTTATCATCAAAGTATTCTTGACTGCACGCAGTGCAACATTATCAAGAAAAGTGCTATCATCTTCTATTGATCTACCAACAAGAACATCGAAAGTAGAATGGGCTGTATAGAGATGAAGCTGGAAAACACTTCAGATTCACGGAAATTTGTCCAATATAAGACAAGGTTATTTATGCAATGTATCAAAAACAAGGTTGTAGCCTCTGCAGAGGCCTCATTTCAGAATCTTTTAAGACAGTAAGGCCAAAGTTCACAAATTTCACCCTACCTAATGCTAATATAACCCATCTCCTCCTCTACCAAATAATGTAACTGGAAAACAATTCAAATATTGTGTGCCAGCAGCATTGCCTTGATGTAAGTAACAAGAATACTATTCTTTATTTACTCTGGAGAATACTTATTGCAAGAAGGTGAAGTACAAACTCCATGCAGTAGCACATGATAATCCCTTTCTAATCTCAGAAGGTAAAGATAGCAGCTTCATTTTAAATGGAGAACAGACACTCCTTGTCTGGTAGACAAACTGTCAGCAGTGCTGCATTGATAGACACAAGTGAACGAACTATCCCATGCTTCAGAGGAGCAGCTCTGCCTGGTCCCTCAGACTCACAGAACCCAACTTTTGGGTTACTTATACCTTCTTGCAGCTACAAGTTCAAGACATTGCCCCCCTAAAATGTACAGAGAGGAGGGGAACAGGAATTTTCCCTTCATGTAACACTTTTGTCTGTTGCCTTTCACCTTCCTACTGCATCCTTCTGAGAAGAGTTTGGATGCGGCACCTCTGTAGCCCCCCCTATAATGCACTGAGGACAGCTACTGACTGAAGAAATGCAATGCTGAGGCTGAACATCAAAAAAAAAAAGCGTGCTAATAAGAAAACAACTAGGGTACTGATAACACCTCTTCCTTCCTTTTTAGTCTTGTTCAGATGGATTAAGCCCAGTTAGTAAATACCTCTGTGTTACAAAGGTCAGTGTTTATCTGATAGTGTGGAGATAAATGTTTTCTGCAGTGCAACCTATGCAGACAAATTTATGTCACTGTTAATGCTCAG
>NW_008621064.1:0-20522 GCF_000691845.1 Merops nubicus | reverse complement strand
GGGTGTTCAGCAGCCTCCTGTGGTTAAAACCACTTCGATGCAGACTGTCTGTCCTTGCATGCACATCTGTCTGTAGGCAGCTTTCGGTCTCCCCAACTACTGCTTTGTACCTCAGTCCATGACCAAACTGTAGATAAGTGAGCAAGGTCTCAGTTACCACGATCATATGCAGCCTTGTACAAATAATTCATCAGCTATTTATAAGTAATCAAAATTGTGTGCATTCTTTAGTAAAACAAAAACTTTACAATTCCTCTAAAAAACAGTCAAACAAAGAAGCAGAAATTGGGATGCCTAGGTTAAGTACTTAAAACTCTGCATCATCAACCCAAACAGATAAACAGAAGATAACAATTAATTCTTCACTTTTGCTTTGTATCAGTGGGTTCTTCTTTGCAGTGGAACTCAACAAAGAACACACACCTCCCTCAAACACACTGTAATAGTCACACTGTCTTTACAAATAACAGCTCTTCAGCTTTAATCAATCTTTATACATGCCAAACCACTGAAAATTATGGAGGTGTTTTTGAAATACAGCAATGTGCTTCCAAATAATCTGACTTGGAAAAATTAAACCAAATTAAGTAAGTTTTTGCTGCTTCAGAACCCTTTCTATTAAATTCAGTTTTATGTATTTTCACAGCTCATGTTTGAACAAATCAGATGCTTCTAACGCAGTCTTCTAGTTTGAAGAGCAAGTAGTGACTTGCAAATAGCTTGTTGCATATAGGACCTTAACACTGGCATATCTTAAAGTACTTTTTCCTAATATTCCATTGAGCTCATCTAATCAATTGTAAAATATGAAATTGCATGTAACAGATTAATTTTATCAAGATAAAACTGCAATATTTGCAGCCCATTTGATACAACCAAGAAGCACTTCTGATTTGAAAGTAACAATCAGAAAGGGGCAAGAATTCAAAGTTCTAGGGTGGATTTTTTTTTTAGTTTTTGAGTAACACAGACATACAGACACACAAAATAAACCCAAAGAAATTCAGTCTCATCCGGTTTAACACCAACCACGAGACACTGCTGTCTGTTTTCTTTCTTAAAAGATTCACGTCACTGTGCACTGAAAAAGGGAACTTCCACAGTCTGTGGTGAGGCTACATGATAAACAGACCCGTTCACACCAACCAGAAGGGCTGTCTGCGTCAATAAAAGGTGGCAGCAGGCAGTGAACTGACATTTGGCGCTTGGAAGATTGTTACTGCAACAGTCGCTTCACATTAAAGTGAAGTAACATGCCAGGATTTTTTTTCCCCCACAACAACATGAGTGAATTAAATGGAAAAGAAGACTGCAGGCTTGCAGAAGACAAAATCCATAAAAAGAAGCAAAAGGCTTTGTAAGTATAGACATCTTAGAGTAAACCCTAATGTATTGGAATTAAAAATAACACTAATATCATGGAGTTTAAGATTTACCACTGTGGTTTGGGCTAGATAACTGCAAAACCTGCTCAAAGCCCAGGACTACAGCATCATTGAAAAATGGCTTAAGCTGATGCATACTAATTATTTCATAGACTTCCTTAAGTAATCAGGAGTAGATTTTGGATACACTAAGTCTTTAAAAAAAAAAAAATTACTTAGATACCTAATTTCCAAGACATCAGCCATAGGATGGTCCTGTCTGCCTCTGTTTAAAAGGTTTAAGTAGAATTCTAAGTAGAATTGAAATGCAACGACAATTTTAAAGGATTACAAAAAACATCTGTTCTTTGTTTTCAGTGGTGCAGATCTCAAAAATTATTTGAAGTGCATAGTACCACATACTGAATCTGGGATCAATACTTCTAACTCCAGAAATGTCATGTAAGTACATATTCCTAGAATGGAATAATGAATTACAAAACTTGTCTCCTTTAAACATGCAGACAAATCTACATGGTTTCTTGCCTAAAGTCTTTTCTTTTTTCTTAGGCTTTCTGCAGAGGAAGTAATACAGTGGTCCCAGTCTTTGGAAAAGCTCTTGGCCAGCCAGAGTAAGTCTATCACTTCATTCTGACCTTGTTCTTATTCTAAGGATAAAATTTTGTCTAATCTCACCAAAAAGGCAAAGCTGTATCACTTAGCCAACCAAAAAAAAAAAAAACAAAACCCTCTCAGAGGATGGCCAGCTGCATTTCAGTTATTTACAGCTCCCCTGTAACATGGCTACTGTTACAGCTTTGCTTCCAAGTTTGTGGTTTTTCCTTCCACTTCTTACTCCAAGTGTAGCAAATAAAGCCTAAATAGCTCAGTTCATTGCTTTTTGATCCATCTTCTGTCCTTGTCTCAGTTTACTTTGGAATTTTCTCTCCACTTGTACCCTAAGACAATCCTTTTAGGGAGACTAGAATCCATCAGTGTATTTTGGTACCCATGGTCTAAATCTAAAACCACTGAAAATAATTAGGAAGACTCCCATCACCCTTAATGTTAAAGTTTCTTTAATAGGTATGTTATAGTGAGTTGAAGAAAGGAAGAATAGTGTATTTGGGCAAGATTTTATAACACAGATTTCAATATAACTGCCATTTATTTTATCCTCACTGTTCACAGATATCATGCTATAAATGATGATGTATTTGTATTTGCTTTAGGTGGTCAAGGTGTCTTTCGGGAGTTCCTGAAGTCAGAGTTCAGTGAGGAAAACATAGAGTTCTGGTTGGCTTGTGAGGATTACAAGAAAACCAAGTCTGATCGCTTACATGGCAAAGCAGAGAGGATTTATGAGGAGTTTGTTCAGTCGGATGCTATTAAACAGGTATGTACAAAGTTAACCTGTGTACTGTTAAAGTGCAATAATTCTGGAAAATAAGATAGAAGTGTAGCTTCACCGAGATGCTCATGCATTCATTCAATACATCAGATGAAGACACAGATGCATGTTTTTATGAGTGTACTTGTGTCACTGGTGTCTTCAGCTATGAGAGCATTAGATCTCAAAGGAGAGTCACAGAATACAGGCCTGTACTTGGGAGCACCACTAGCAAAAGCTCAGCAGAGGCACCAGCAGCTAGCACATGATGCTGTTCTCTGAATCAGCCCAGTTTGAGTTACTGCTGGTGTTTGGAGTCAGATACTTCGAGAGAACTTTCCTGGTAGGAGAGCCACAGAATAATTATTGTCTATTAAAATATGTGGACATTCTGGAGAATTAAATGTTGTGTATGTTGATCATATTTGAAACTGCAGACTCATTCAGCACAAGATATCTCCTGTTTTAATTGGAGGCTATTCCTCCACTTACTGCATTGTTGAGTTATGTTATTCTGACTCCTGAAGCAACTGCAGTTCTATAGTCAGTAGAAATTTTTGTGTTCAACTGAGATATAATCATTAAAATTCCTTCATTTTGCAGTTCTGATATTGAGCTATCACACTGAGTTCTAAGGTTGCAAATGTGTTTATTAACAAAGTAATGCAGAAAGAGAGTACTTTTTTAAGATGCCAATGGCATTTGTTTTTCCCTTTATAGATCAATATTGACTATCAGATGAGGGAAGCAACAGCCAAAAGGGCTCAAGACCCAACTCACACAAGTTTTGATGAAGCCCAGAAAACCGTGTACATACTCATGGAAAGGGATTCCTATCCCAGATTTTTGAAATCCAAAGCCTACCTGAACCTGTTGAACCAACTGCAGACCAACACTTCAAAATGAAGTGTTTGAGGCAGTGAAGAGCCAAGTAGACTCTGGGTCAAATATTCTGTGGAGAGATCCTTCGGTGTGGTTGGATCTCAGCAAGAAGGACCCCTGCCTTGCCAAGAGGGGTACAAGGGAGATGCAGTCAGTTCCGCTGCCAAGAGGATGCAGGATAAAAGCTGGCGAGATGGTTACAAGGGTGAGAGCAGCACAGGGAGAAAATCCTCTTCTCCCATATGCCATGGAGTCAAGACAGGATACACAAACTATTTATTTTTGAGCTACCCTGTGAACTTTGAACCAAGTCTTAGATACCAAAGAACTACTGATTGTTAGGAAGTACAAGACTAGCAAGCTGAGTGTTGGGAAAAGATTATCAAGTTCAGAAGAACAATAAGGACAGGTGATGATTTTGTGCAAACAAGAAAATGCCCAGACAAGACTGATGAATGACTTTTCTAAATCTGTGATGTGTTAATAAGTGAGTGCATCTGAATGATGCTATTGTTCTACGTAAATATGTTTTAGATTGACATGTCTTAAACTTGATATATTTTAAATTATGTAAGAATGATATAAGCTGTATTTCTACTAAATTCATATTCAACCAGCAGGTATGTAGCATCTTTTCTGTTTAATTTATTGCAAAGTAATATGCAACTGTTCAATCAAATCTACTTAAAAATAAAGTTTTATGGTAATTTTACATCTTATTTTAAGTGATCTTTCCATTGTAATTACTGAAGTATTGAAACACATTGTTCCCTTCTGTCCCACTATGTCACTACTTCGCATCTCCTTACCTGAATATTCATTTTCCCCATGCTATCTTTTCTCTTTTTTACTCATTTTACACAACCATAATCTTAGTTATCTGGAATAGGTGATCCTGAATTGCATAGACACATGCTCATGACCCTCCAGAAGAAAACAAAACAAAACAAAACAAACAAACAAACAAAAGAAGCAGGTCTCAATTTCCTTCCTGTTTTTTATAGTCCCCCAGCTTACCAGCAGGCAAGACAAATCTCAAGTGTGTAAAACATTTAATCACTGGCCCTACAGTTCAATCCACTTTGATACTGATGTGTTGAATACAGCAGACTACCCCTAGTTGATTACATAGAGAGGTAGGAACTGGTGAGACCCACTAGCAGTCACATTTCTTGTGATATTAGAACTTCTCAACCTAATCTTGGCAAGATTCAGACTCTAATTTACAGTTCCAATACTAGTATCAAAAGTCATTTAATTTCACTGCAAATGTTGCATTAAATTTGCTTTAAAATATGCAATGTTATGAGTAGCCTATACCATAGTGGGTAGTGATGAGAACTAAAGTAAAACAAGAAAAATTGTAATTATGCTTAACTATGAAAATGGGCTTTACCAAATCTGAAGCATTTAAGACCTTGTGACACTGGAGTTCCTAATGAAAATCAGTCGAAGCATGACCTGCTCTCAATGAGTTACTATCATGAGACACAGCTATCAGGCGGGTGACAAGATTTTATCTCACCCCTGAGGATTTTCCATTTTTGAAAATAACATAAGTTTAGTCAGGCACACTTGATTATTCCATACAAAATGGAGAAGCTGTGAAAACACAGACGTCACCTCATGGGGAGCACAGACCGTATTCATACTGCCACCCTTTGGGGACCTCAGGACCTCCAAGGGAAGATAAAATCTTCTGCGTTACAAGCACAACTGCCGGAAGGAACATAGCTGAGTTACTGTTGCTGCCAGTTTCCACCATCACCTTCTGTTGTAGCTGGAAGCCACAGCAAGTCACATCTTCCTGCTTCCAAGCCAGTAAATGCAGAATGAAAAGAATCTGATCCTGCAGGATTATTTTCCTTTTATTAAACATGTGTTCCTGAGGGAGATTCTGGCTTCAAAACTTGAATGCTCCTGAAACAATGCAAAGCAATCTTCAACTGGCACACTCTTACATCAATTAGTTTTCCAGGATCAGTAGGAATAAACCCAATTCCTTTAAATTAGGAATAAAAACTATGCCTCCCACACAATTGGCATCCTCCTGTTTGTTCTGACACAGTTAACATGGATCAAATGTCACTGTTTGCATAGCTTCAACCTCACAGAAAAGAGAACTATGAAATATCAGTTACTCTCTAAACAGACATTGTCTGCAAGTAACTTTTTTTTTTTTTTTTACTGTAAATCCCTTAAATTAGGATGGGCCCAGTCTTCATTTACTTCCCCTGCAGTTTCACAGTTTCACCATGATTTATCAAAACACTATTTTATAGTATTTTGTATGTCTATTTGGGATTTATTTTATTTTTTTTAATGGCTAGTTGGTGCCAGAGAAGACTGCTCTTCAGAAGCAATTTCATCTATTGTTGGAGAGACTGTTAGGCAGGGTAATGGATGGATCTGTGTTTCCAGCTCAACATAGGTCTCAGAGGTGGGTATAATGTAAAGGAGAGGGCAGACTCTGGAATCACACCATGGTTTTGGGTGCTGCAGCAGCCACTGCTCACTTCAAAAGATGGCCAGCATAACCACTTGTACCCACTGCCTTGTAACATCTCATCAAGCAGAGCAAATATTTTCACCAAAGACTGAGCACAACCACCACAGCTGCTCAGGTATTTACAGATGTTGCCTGGCACCTTGCACCCTGAACTCCTGCAAAGACTCACCAGCACTCCTGCACTCACTCACTCCCTAACAGGAAAGGGTAAGAAAGTAGCAGTATAACAACATGCTGATTAGAGCCCCTTTATAGAAGAGACTAACACAGCTCTCAGGGAGCACACCAACCACTTGTGTTACACAGAGCTAGTACAGACCAGAATATTTGAGGAGGGAAGAAGAAGGGACCATTCACTCTTTTCCACCAGCATCTGTTCACGTGGGGACAGTGTGAAAACAGAAGCTGGTACCGTTTTTTGTTTTGGGGTTGGTTGGTTTGTTTGGGGGTGTGTGGGGTTGTGTGTGTGTTTGGTTCATTCCCCCCCCATCCCCCCGCACCAAAAAAAGAAACAATTCTACTCCTTACAAGCCAGCCTTGGTACATTTCTAAGTCTTTCACTTTGCTTGCAGCAGAAACCTGAAAGCAACTACGAAGGTAAATCTCAGGTTAATTTCAGAGATATTTCACCCACTCCAGTGTCCCTGGCAACATGACCACATTTCACCAAGCAATAAAGGGTGCAACAGAAATTCAGAGCTGTCTGTGGGATGCTGTCGTAAGGCTGGTATTAGATATCTGTTGCTACAACAGGGCTACAACAAGCTGATTGTTTAAACAAGGTCCGAGAGATCTGGAAGTGTTCTATGGCAATTTATAGTGCCATCCATACTAAGCTACTTTATGAAAAGAAGCAGCTATAAGTAATAGTTCAAAGGTACAATTGAAACAATTTTTACAGTATTTTAAGACATTTAATATTTGAATGCTTTAAAATGGTCCAGACATACTATTTTCACTATTCAAAATCTCTTTTTCAAAATGCGGTATACAATGCTTATTTTGCACTGAGTTTTTTTTTTTTCTGAAATATTGCCTAAATGGATTTTGGTTGGCTTCAGAAGAACAGCAGAACATACATCTCAAAGGGATTAAGGATTCTGTATTTTCTGTGACCCTGGGTTCACTGACAAGACGCATGCACCATATCAAGTTAATCTGTGATTCCACGCTCGTCTCCTCCCCTCACCCACGCACACCAACAGCCTCAGTATCACAGAGTGGTTTCACAGCTGTGGGTTGTGTCCTGCCCAGCATGGCAGACTCCTCCTAAACAGGACACGTTACACATCAAATATAGAAAGTATGCCTCCCTGGAAACTTCCCACACTCAAAGGGGAAACTTGTAAATGCAAGCTCTATTTACTATCTTCTAAATAAATTAGTAGGCCACTGGGGTAAACTGTCCTTTTTTGCCATATGCTAAACTGAGTTAATGATCAGTAAACTGCTAAAACTTTCCAGAACAATCAGGCTCTAACTGTGATCCAAGACTTATTAAAATAGTAAATATGTATGTCAAAGTGTATTTAATAATTTTCTTTTTTTTAACTAGATTTAGCTTTCCCTTTTTGGAAAAATACAAAAACTACAGTACACAGTATACTACAGATAAACTGAAATTTTCTATTCACAATCTCTAAGAAAAATGGCTGAATCAGATTGGCCATGAGCTGCAGATCAGTACAGGAAAACAGGATGCAGTTCGTGGAGAAGATTTAAGATTTGACAGTAGCAACTTTTCTTTAAGTGTTCTACTTTACCACTGAAGGAAACATTTCCATTGATTGTCCATGTTTCAGTATAAAAATCAATCATTGTACCATCTTTGGGTATATTTTGAAGTGAATTAACTTCTCCCTGCTGCACAGAGAAGTTTTCTTTACAGGACTCAAGAGTCCAGCCACCCTGAATGTGGATTTAGAAAATTAACTTTAGCCTCTCCTATTCTGAAAATGTTCTCCAACTATGTTCCCTAAAATAGACATTTCTAAGATCACAAATAAACTAAAGATATGGTATAGCAGTCTCCCCCATATATTGAAAAGGCCATCCATGGAAGCCTGTTATAGAGACATCCTATTGTTATGCATGATAAAGGAGGAAGGAAATTAAAGCTGATATCATGATGAATGGTACAAATTCATCACCTTAGGTCCCTAAGTGCCACCCATCCCTGCCCACACTCTGAAGTAACAGGCTTTCTGGATAGCATCTCTTTTATGGTTGTGAAATGAGTTTGAAAAGAAAAAAATAGATGACAATAGGTGGAAAAAATAGATGTTCTCATCTTCCAATCAGATATGGGTTGATTGTATCAGAGAGTGTAATGTCTATAAATGAACTTAAATCTTTAGTCATGAAACATGTGCAGAAATTGCAAACCAAGTTCTTGCTTAATATTCATTGAATGCTTTAAATTTGTCTTGGATGCTCAGAAACAAAGTCAGAGAGGAGTTAAGGTTATGCCCTGGCTTTGATTGGATAAATGCAGCCTCAAAGGTTTTAGTCACAAAAACGAGATTTACATCAACCAAGAACTGATGTACTTATTTTAGAAATAAACTAATTCCCCCTTATTTCTCAAAACAGTCTGAGAAAATAATCTCTTGGAATTCTGCAGAGATGATAATTTAAATTCTGCTAAGGAATTCCCTTGAATTTCTTCGAACAGCCTAAGCATCACACAGCCTTAAAGCACTTATCTAAACTAGTTCAGTGACCAGCTTTCACATGGTCCCTCTCATTAATAAAATTAAAAATACCTTGAGTAAAAAAATCAAATGCAGAAAAGTAAACCTTTCAGGATCACTCTAGACTTGTGCACAGAGAAACAGAGCAGAATTGCTTCTCTTCAAAGTTTGTTGTTAGGCCAACGTACCAAAGTGGCAGTATAAGTGCCTACAACCTTGGCATCACTTGAGTCACAATGGATTTTGTTGTTTGTTTGTTTGTTTTTAAGTTACTGTGGTCAGAAGGTTTCTGCTATTAGAGGACAACCTTTAAATTATTTTTTTTTTAAAATGCTTTTTGCATAATAGTAATAACTTAGTAAACCTTGAATTTCACACCACTTATGGAAAAATTCTGTACTATATTTACTGTAGCAAGCAGTTTGTCAACCATGAAAATCAAGAAGCCAGCTTTAGAGGTAGAGAAGGGACTTTCTTTTGAACAGAATTTGACTAGGCATTAGTTTGAATAAGACAATGTGCTTGTTCATGCTTGTTCATTATGTCTGAGGAAATAATGAACGCTCTCAGGATGTTCAAACAAAGCCCAAAGTCCAGCCAGAAACTGTTCATGTGCTGGAACAACCATCTGGAGGATAGGGGGCTCTGGACTAACATGGTCAAATATTCTGACCAATTAGGACCAAACTGTAATCCATAACTTTGTGCTAAACAAACAGCTGCAAGATGGACAATGGGAATCTTCAAAATTAGTACCCTTGTAGGAAGTGTAAGTAGCCTTGTTTACTTAAAAAAAAAAAAAAACAAACAAAAACAAGTAGTCTTTTTTTTAATTGTGTATGCAGAGTCTTGACAGTGAGCTAAGGACATGCAGTACTTTGTACTCAAACCACAGTACCCACCTCTTTGATGCCTGATTGAATGGGAATGCTGAAGGGTCATGTAAAAATTAGTTCAAGCGTCCAGTCACATGACTTCCTCTTCGATGGTTGCAGAATATCAGGCTCACACACTGACATCATGGCTTTAGGAAAAAAAAAGGAAGAGAAAGGTCGTACTGTAAACCTGAGGTAAGGTTTTCAGAAGTGCTATCTAGACATCAGTCTTTTCAATCAACAGGTTATTGTTAACAGAGTTTGCAGAGACTAGTCACAATGTAAGATTTGTCCAACCATATCCATAAACCCTAAAGCCATGCACGTAGAAATTATTCAGATCTTTGAAGCCAGTGACTACTAACAGGCCATGCCCACTTCTACCCAGAAACAGAAACTACTTCATCATCTGCATAGCTGCAGAGTTTCTTGGCTGTTCTGGTCTATAAGTAAGGAGCTGAGCCTGTGTCCACTGTTCCCTGTTGCCCTCTGAGCAGAACTTTGCTGCACACTGAACTTTTCTTGAGGCTATTTTCAATTACATATGTATATAAAACAAGAAAGTTCCAAACAGAACCTGATCAAAGCTATCAAGTAATATGCAAGTAGAGAAACAGGACTTTCCACTGGAAACATCAATGGCTGTACTAAGTGAAAAGCAAGAATGTTGATTTGCTACTTCTGTACTCCACCCACTCAAACAGCAATGAGGGTGAGTAGCACCTAGATCAGAGTACCCACTTTGTGCTCTCCTCAAGGTTAACAAAGGCCGCTTAGTATTTTACTGCTTTTCCTGTGCTTGGCACTAGAACTCACTGAGGCACATCCTCAGTGCTCCTACTTAACCTGCCTTTGTAAGGCACAGCATCAGGAACACGACTACCAGGCAAGCCCCAGCAAGCATGGTTCCTACTCTCTGTGAATGCCAGTGCACTGGGGTACCGCAGGAGAAAGGGCAGCAATGCAGAAAGCACAGGAGTGTGTGGGTAGATGGAAAGAACAGGTACAGCAAAGAGAATGAGACAGCCAGCACTTCCATGTTCACTAGTGTGAAACAGGTGTAGGTGGGTGATATGTTTATTGAGCCGACGAGCATTAAAATAGAAACACAAATAGGAAAGAATGAATATAAGGGCAAGAGAAAAAAATAAAGAGAAGGCATGAGAAGTAAGAAAGATACTACTAGGTAAGTGAACACAAGAAAATAGAAAAGGAAATACAAGGCTATGAGCAAGAACTCAGAGCATTATCCTCATTGATAAGAAAAGATTGTTGTAATCAAGATGGTCAACATATATTGTCCAAACTATTGGTAATTGACAGTTAATCCCTAGAAAAAGAACAGGCTAAAACTGAAAAGTTCAGCAGCTCTTATATGATATAACTATTTTCTACATTTTTATAATTCAGCTTTCCAGTTTTCCTCATCATTTTCTTCCTGAAAAGCATGTCTAGCTGAAATGCTGGGGTCTGAACCCCGAGCCCACAAATTAATGTTGACATATGGGTGATTCCCACAGCCCTTCATACAGCGGTGGTGAGTTTGCCTTATAGCTTCCCCCCAGGGTGCGGCCGGCCCTGCAGGGAGAGCCAGAAGGGAAATGAGCCCCAGGGGTCCTGCACTGAGTTGACAAAGGTCAGGTGTCTGCTTGGGGATAAAAGCTGGGACCACTTACAAGGAGTCAGGAGAGTGTCTGTGGAGTGCACTCCACAGAGCTTCCTGGTTCAGGGAAAACCTCCTGACTCTCCCTGGAGCTGGGCCCTGGTCTGTTTAGACCTTTGTGAATGCGGGCGGATCGGGTGAGAGTCACTATGTGGTCACCTTTCTCTTATGTGTTCAGCTTGCTGGTCTGGCTGTTTCCCATGCCAACTGTGGGCAACCTCGGGTCTCTGTTTGTACCACCTGTTGTGGGCCGAGTTACGTCCTTTGTGGGATCATTGGGGGTGGCTTCAATTATATGCCAGCTGATTGATCTGTTTGTACCCCCAGTGATCATTCATGGAATGTCCTTCTTGTCTACAATACAGTCTGTGTATTGGTTCATCTTCCTGCTGGTGGTATCATTTTTGTTGTGCCTGGTCATTGGCAGAACACCAGCTCAACTGCTGAATGAATCAAGCAAAAATTGATTCCTACACAGTACATGACCTCAAGACATTAAAGTTATTCTGTGCCCATACACTTGGCACAGCATAAGGAATTCAAAGGAACAGGGCCATATGAAAAGCTGTGTTAACCAACCTGTTCAATATATGCCTCAGTGACATGCCCGTCTCAGGGTCTCACCTATCTGGGTGAGGAATCTCTCTCAGGCTAGATGAGAACATTCATTAAGAACTGCAGAGAGTTTTCCCAGAGCCTGCACCCCACATCCACCCTCATGTCCACCCACAGTTTGAACTGATGCACACAGCAGTTATACCTTCTCCTACAGGGGGATACCAAATGACATCTAGTGGAATATTTATGTAATAATAAGAAGGGTGTGGTTTATGTTCAAGCACAGAATTTTTCAGTGCTTTAGTCATTACTAAACCTTCCACTCCTATGTACTTTAAATATTCTGGAAAGGGAAGTGGGAAGTTAATGTTCTGGATATATCAAGCTCTCAACAAATCACAGTAGAAAGCAACTGATTCGGAGAAACAAGTTTGAAAATCATAATTGTAAACAGTTTAAAGAAATGGCAACAAACTTGAGCAGTAGCAGTCCTACCGAGAGTAAGAAGATAGCCCTTATCATGGCTGGAAGGCATGGTGATGGCAGGTAGGAACATATCCACAGCCCCTCAGTCTTTGAGGGCTTCCCAGCCAGCCAGATTTTCTGGTTTTACAGTTTCTCTACACTGATCTAAGGACAGATTCACCAGCAACTCAACTACTCAATGCTCAGGCACTCAGGCAATCCTAAAATTCTGCAGATACCCATTAAATTACAAATGGTGCTTTAGAGCATGGCCAAGGATACAGCAAAACTCCGACATGAAATAAGCAACAAATCCTGCACCTAAATATCCTCCCATTGAGTAAGTCAGGAGGAGGTTTGGAGAAGTATTTTCTGCAGCTTAATAGTAAAAAAAATGCTTATGGGGGAAAATAAATAAAAACAATCCCAAAGAAGTTTATTTCAACTGTAAGCAATAGTACAGTGTTTTTAAAAGTCTGTAATATGTAAAAGAAAATAGTTGAACACGAAGTCACAGGTTACTGGTACTCCGTCATTACACATTTAAAATTTACAATGACATGATCTCATATATGGTGTCCTGATAATGAATATTAACTGATGATAGAAGAAAAAAGCCCTAAACAGTTCAGTATCATTCATTCTAATACTAAGATTAGATGAACTATCTTATCATGTCAGTAATATCACCAAAATAAGATATATTTAAGCTTTTGCAAAAAAAAGCTTTCTTATGTACGTATGTATACACTTATGGGTGTATTTGTATTTATATTACAAAATATATGCTAATCAAATACTTAAATGCTGGTTCAAATCACTACTGGATACTATCAACATAATTAGGATTTTCATTATGTAACTTTACCAGAGCAACATTTATTCAACAACGTCTTGCCTTTTGTTTATTTTTTAAGTAGTTCTACAAGTAAGATATTTATAGCCATTTTTAGTTTGTCAAGCTCAGGACAAAGTTACTTCCCTCAGGTGCTTTTAGTATATAGCTACCTGCATGTGTAAGCATTAGAAGTATTATTTTTGAGGAGCCATGTAAGAAAAATGGACCACCTCACTATTGTGATTTTTTGAATAATCAACTTCAGGTATCATAGAATCATAGAATCATAGGGATTGGAAAGGACCTCGAAAGATCATCTAGTCCAACCCCCCTGCCAGAGCAGGGTCACCTAGAGTACATCACACAGGTATATTATTGAGATATATGCCCCTGCCCATTCCTATTATAGAAATGGAACAAAATACTCCAAAAACCTGGGTGAAGGTATGAAGAATCCAAAATAAGATTTAATGAAATAGTAATCCACAGAAAACAGACCACATTGTGGTATTTGTCCCTCCCTTTCCATAAACACAAGCCAGGTCCCATGGTGGGCTCTTTACGGGCAGGCTCTTAGGTCACCCTGCCTGGACTCCAAGTTCTGCACATGACAGAGGTTTCCTTCCTAGCAGAATCATTAACTGCTGCAAAACAGATCTACATCCTTCTACGTTAGGCCCATATACCAGTAGGGTGAGCTGCAATAACATAAATGAGTGTGCTGGAGTATTGTAGATTCAAGCTTCAATTTAAGTCCAAACACTACACAGTTCATGCTTTGCCTAGGAGACCCTGTAACAGAAAAGAAGGACAAGTCAAAACAGATAAGATTGAAAGAAACATTGCACACTGCACACAGCTGGGTTGTCAGAGGGAGCAAGGAGAATTCCAAACTTTCCCTCCTGTCTCCGTCAGTATGTACCTTGTAGACACTGGCAAATCCCCAGAGATCAAAACTCACAACTACCCCCAGAAAGGACAAAAAACCTTTTAGAAAGATTCCTTCATGCATGACTAATTTACAGCAACTAGTTGAGCTAGTGCTTACTCCCAAAGCCCAAATATCACTACAAACTAGTCTACCACTGGCATGAACAGAGCAACTTCAGTGCTATTGTACTCCACACCTGCTTTGTGAAACACTTGGCTAGAGAAGAATAAATTAACTTGAGCCTCTATTTAAACTGAGGCCACAACTACTAGGCAACAGCTACTAGAAAAATGACAGAGTATCTCATACAAGTTTCAAGAAAGTTCTGCTCTAACATCACTGAAATGGTGTGCAATACCAAGTTAACCAGTTAGAAGTCATAAAAGCCTCACACTAATGGGTCAGAGCAGAAAATAAAGTTTCTTCCATAGTGATTCAAAATATTTAATAGTGCTGCCTATAAAAGGATGAAACTTGCTTTTAGTACAAGGGTTCTTTTGCCTTTCATTTCAACATGGACTTTAGATTTCATATAAAGAACTTTGATAAAGCAATGGAAAATATTAGTCACAAAACTTGGACAATGCATGCACAATTTCAATGAAGGAAAACACAGCTTCATTTCAATACAGCTGATCTGTGGAGATAAGATAATTTCAGAGCAAACAGCCTCTATCAGCAGTGCATCAGAGTCCAGTTGAACTTTCTGTGATAGAAACCACAGACACTGCCTATAACGTGTAAAAAAAGGACTTGGGCACTAACACAAGCAGCATAGACACAGCCAAAGTGTAGTAAGATCTACACTGAAAGAAAACGAAGCAAAACAACAGGTTAAGGAATCTGGAAAATGGTCCCTAAAAATAAAACTACTAAATGAAATTTTTTAATGAAGGAACGGGTTCCAAAAGTTTCTGTTAAGTATGAGGTTTTGATTTTGAAATACTAACAGAAAAGTACAACATAAGCAAGAAAACACCTCTTTTGCTCTTGGTATGTAAAGTTATCTCAGCATAGCAAAGGCATTAATTTTAAAAATGTTTCTAATGTATAAACAACTTTATCCCTATTTATAGATGAATGTTGCATAATAATCTTCATAGAAATAAGTCAAGCAACATTACATAAGGGAATTAATTAGAACTTTTATATAGTGGTTTCTCTCTGAAGGCTCTGCTGAAACCTATGCTGTGCCCTAAAAGTGTAACATTAAGCAGTTTACAGATTCACAGGCACAGCATAAAGGTGCTGCAAGATCAAAATGTAAGTTGTAGCTTAGAAAATAAAGAAATCTTGTTCTCTGATCTACCAAAGCAGTTTTCCTGGTATTTTTCCAATATAAAAACATAAACCCAGTAATTTCCAGATTAGTACTGCTCATATCTTTTAGAGGCGTTAATAACTTCAGGACCTGGATTCATTTATTATCAGACAGACAACTCCTCTCAAAGTGTTGAAGCCATGTGACTTTCGTTTTCATTACCAGACCTCCAGGAAGTGCAGATCCTACACATTGAAGAACTTGTATCCTTGTTACAGTAAAGCCTTTAAAATAAGCAAACAAAAAGGATACTACATACTATTTATATGTATCAGGTGAAAACAGCTCCCATGATCCAAATGTGGTGAGCTGAACACTGCAGAGCTGTATTAAATAGGTAAATGTAGATGGGCTACCATTTACAATAGAAGATGGGACAATAATATAGCTAAAGACACAGGCTGCACTTGTGAAGATTAGCTAATTAGCTAATTCAAAGCTGACACAAATTGCTCAAAGGCATGTTATAGCTTTGTGTACTATTTCTGTCTTATTTTAGGACCAAGACTGCTGCCAGCAGAAACAAGCAATGTTAGACTGATGAAACATAGACAGTGCTTCAGTGGAAAGAAGACATTTCAAGGAATCACTGAAAGATAAAATCAACGTGCTCTGTCTATTGTCATGGTCTATTAGGAAATGTTTCTAGTATGTAAAAAAGAGAGAACCACTAAGCCCTGGATGTATGCTTAGCAAAAGCATGTATTCAACAAGCTCAGAGGAACATTATTTGTTTAAAACCTTTGACTGAAATTAAAAAGGTTCCCTAGAAGAGTAGCACTTCCTTATACGAATGTGACTTCATGCAGCAACCACTTGAAGAAATGAATTACTGATTGACACGTTGAGTTTAGATGGAAGTAGCTGAACTAGTTTTTGTAATTTTAGATTATCTAATATTTCCTGAGCATTTCTGTACAGTAGGCAACCTACATAAGCTTCCTCAGGTTTTAAAAAAGCCACAAAGGCTGTATTTTGTTTATATTTCAGTGAATAGAACACTAATGATTGCAACATGAAAATATTCAGAATAGAGGGCATTGGGTAAAATAGTCTAAAATAAGGTGGTAACTATATGCCAGAATTTAAATGCATAACTTTACCTCAACTATGGAATATTGTGTAGATTTCAAAGATTGCTTTTAGGCAGAAGGTGGGATAAGTAAATATTAGTGACATGAATAGGCAAGTGTAGAGGAAGCCATATGGACACCAAGAAGAGAGTGTAGTTCAGAGAATTCCACAAAGGCAGGAAACGGGCAATGGACACTGTCAATCCTACAGGGCTGCTGGGAGTGTGAGCTGCAGTACAGCAGTCAGGCAGTTGTGAAATTTCAACATTTTGCAGGAAATCTACAGGGTAAGACTCTTGTATAATGCAAAACTGGATACAGATGTCAGGGAAACAAAGAAAACAAGACTACAAGTAAATGCAATCATTTCACAGGTTCAGGATGCTGGGAGATACAGCCCTGATCTGTGTTTTACTGTGTGTTTCAGTCTGAAGGAAAAAAAATGGTTGTAGGAGTAGATAGCAATAAGCCAGTCAAACCCAAATCTGAAAGAATCTGAGTTTAAATAATGTATAAGACTATTGTTTTTATTTCAGGCAGGTTTATACAAACCTACCCACTGTCCTGTGTAAACTTCTCAAAGAGTTTGGTGTCTCTTGAAAGCCAAAGGAGAAGAAATAAACATACTCCAAAAATATCACAAGATATTTTTAATTTTTTAGACAAACATTCTTGACCACCTCATTCCTAATACAAAATTACAACCTTTCCTCTGGGTATCATCTCTATACAAAAGCAAGTTTAATATGAACTGTTATTGACTGAGATATTTGCTGGAGAAGTATAAGTTGTCACCTCAGGCACTTAACAAGTTACTCAGCATTGTCTTGTTTACATTGAGCACTGATCCCTGATCCAAGTCACCCTGAACTTTCTGGAAAAAAGATTTGTGGTTTCCTTCTGCTTTGGATCAGCCCCAAAGCTTTAATCTCTTCACAACTGCAGAAGCAGAGGAAGAGTTATTAACACTTCTATTTTTCCCTAAGAAACAGCCACTGGACTGCTTTTTTTTTTAAAAAAAAAAAAAAAGTTATTGGAAGTTACAAAAATATGTTTCATAACTCCAGCCATGAATCATAAAGATTAGATGCATTAAATAAGAATACTGCTACAAGTGGTTGCACGCCTATATGGAGACTGAATTGTAAGTGGAATTTAAGATACCTAGAAGTGAACATAGCAGGTTTAAAACTCAAATATTTTCCATGTTTAGGAGAACATGCCCATACACTTGTTGGCTTTGAAAGATATTCAGAGCAGAAGAAAATGGGATCAATTCTAAGTAAGTATGATATGATTCTTATAATCTCAAGTATATGCAGCTGAGTGGGAGAGGAAAAACCCTCAAAACTCATGGTAGGAGTCTTCTTTGCAAGCTTAAAATCATGCAAATGTACAACATCTTTGCAACTGACCCAGCTGACCATCTTCATATAGCCAATTCCTTTACGGCATATGAAGTGTAATCTGGCATTTCTTTAGTGGAAGAAGGGTATACCCCAGTAGGAAATGCTTTTATATTAAATAGGCATAGGACTAAACTAATCTCTGGATTAAGTCCAGATTTGGTCCTGTGAAAAATCTGTAAGCCAAATATTTTGGATGAAAGGTTGAATGCACATATGGTGGATAAAGGATATGGCCAAGTGCCTGCTGCAAGTCCTCAGCTGCCATCAAGCTCAGCAGAGGCCAACCATAGCTAGAACTTTGGTAGGTATGTCACATAAGGGTGCAGAGATGCTTCTATCCAAAATGCCTGCTAGCTAATGTCAGATCATATATGGTATTTATTAATTGGTTAGAGAAAAACTTGTCCTCCACTGCAATACTAAGGTGTGTCTGATGACTCCTGAAACTGCCATCTGGGTGAAGTTAAGTGGCAGAAATCCAGACAGAATTTCCAAAAGCACCTCCAGAACAAGGACTTTTCTCCCATACAGCAGTGGCCAAGGAAGCACCCTTAAACTGAGGAGGGTACAATAAGCGAACACTAACTCCTACAAAATACTACAACAACATTTTCCAGTTTAAAATTTGGAGTCCCAGCTATAAAGCCTTAATTATTTTTGGAGAAAAATAATTCTTTTTTCAGTGTAGTATATGTTCTTCAAATTGAATCATTGCAAATCGGTACAGCAAGAAGTTTACTGTCAGCACAGCAGCTATGAAAGTGACATTAACACAGATTCTAATAACACATGTTCATATTTCCCTCATTGACTTTCATATTTTCTTGATTTTAAAAGGAAAGTAAAAAGATAAAGAGGTTTTCCTCTGTGTCAGCTGCCCCATCAGGCAGTGTTCTTTCTGCTTCACAGATTAAAGCTAAAGACAAATAATCAGAAATAGAAATAAGATGGCCCTACTGACGATGTTCAGTGAGACAGACAAGTCACTTGTTCTATACACAAGTGCTGTTGCTGACAGGTGAAAAATTATCTGCATCACTAACAGTGAATATGACTCAGAATCAGCTCTTAAGAAAAAAAACTCTTCAAAGGACTACAGATTCTCACTCCCCATAATCATGAGTTTATACAGAGAGGAGGCCAGTAGCTCTTCAGAAGGGAAAAAAAAAATACATTCTTTTATTGGCAAGAGTTAATAGAGTTATTGACACCACTAATTTGATAGTGGTAAAATTTCTCTGATCAGGTTGGACTGATCAGGAAAGCCTGACAAAACAATCAGTGAGTCACAGCTTGTACTCTTTGCTGGAGAGAATTATACCAAGTTAAAAATAAGCAGGTGATCACCAATTAAAAAAGCTACAAATGGCTGGTGTGCAGCAGAAATCTATGAAGCATTATGCAGCACTCATACTAAAGCCAATTTTGGTTTTCATTTCAATTTAAAAAACCCCAAGCAATCAAAAAAACCCTTGTGTGGTACTAAGTAGCTGTTGTCAAAACTGTAGCTCATATGAAAACAAAATACTCAATGAGAAGGGATCTCCTCCCAGGTTTGGCTGACACAATGGAAAGCACCCACTGGAATACATCCCTTGTGTTTTCTTCTACTAATATAAGCATAAGCATTTTTTCCAAGTTAGCAGCATTGTTGTCCTGCAACTGCAGTGCTTAAAAATCACATGGTGTAAATGGAGCTACATGCACTTAAATGGAGCTATTGGCCCTCAAACATTGTTTTTCCTTAAATTGTTTAATTCTTGAATGTCTGAGGAACCTTAACATACACAAGTCCATGGGACCCGATGAGATGCACTCCAGAGTGCTGAAGGAACTGGCTGATGCAGTTGCCAAGCCACTGTCCATAATATTTGAAAAGTCCTGGCAGTTGGGTGAGGTCCCTAGTGACTGGAAGAAAAGAAACATCAGACCCATTTTTAAAAAGGGAAGAAAGGAAGACCCTGGGAACTACTGCCCTATCAGCCTCACCTCTGTGCCTGGGAAGGTCATGGAGCAGATGCTCCTAGAAGAAATGCTAAGGCACATGGAGGACAGGGAGGTCATTCCAGGGACAGTTTTAACCAGGGACAAGTGCTGGCTGACCATGGCTTTCTGCAAAGAAGTAACTGCATCAGTGGACAAGGGAAGAGCATTGGATGTCATCTATTTTGACTTCGCCAAGGCCTTTGACACCATCCCCCATAGCATCCTCCTTTCTAAGCTGGAGAGATATGGGTTCGATGGGTGGACTGTTCAGTGGATATGAAACTGGCTGGATGGTCACACCCAGAGAGTAGTGGTCAATGGCTTGATGTCTAGCTGGGCAAAAGTGACAAGGGGAGTCCCTTGAGGGTCCGTACTGGGACCGGTGTTGTTTAACGTCTTCATCAATGACACAGACAGTGGCATCGAGTGCACCCTCAGCAAGTGTGCTGACAACACTAAGCTGGGTGGTGCAGCTGATGTGCCAGAGGGATGAGAGGCCATCCAGAGGGTCCTGGACAGGCTGGAGAGGTGGTCTTAGGTGAACCTCATGAAGTTCAACAAGTCC
>NW_008621063.1:0-1159 GCF_000691845.1 Merops nubicus | reverse complement strand
GGTTTGCTTTCAAACCATTACAGTGTTGCTGCCTGGCTGATTCCACAAAATAAAGGACTCTGCAGTGACTTGTTTGTCTGAGGTCCTTCCTTCAAGCCCTTCTGTGGAGCTGCAAGGGCAGTGCCTGTGGGCAGAGGTGGAGGGGCAAAGAGTCCCAGCACAGCAGCCCTGTCAGGGAGCACCAGCACTTGCTCTGCCTTCAGCTGCTCTTTCTTCACTGCCACCCTCCTCTCCTGAGCCCTGGGCTGCTGGGAGGCCTGAGTGCTCTGGCAGCTTGGTGTTAGTGCTGCTGCGTAGCTGTGCTGTGAGCTCAGGCCGGGACAGGCCATGGGCACCTCTGGGACACAGCTGGACTCCATGACATCTCTGTCACAGCAGGGCATGTCCTCATACCTTGTTCCATGGTTGCCACCCTCCTCTGGGGCTCACATCTCTCCTCCCCCCATGACCTGCTATGTACTTCAGCGGGGATTTGGCTGTGGGTTGAATGCCCAGACCTCTGCAGCACCTCATGGGGTGCACTTTTGTGGGGCCAGCCCAGACTGAGCTGAGCTGGGGAGAGGCCAGGGGAGTTGGAAAGAGGGCAGCGGAGGTCCAAAGAACTTTGGAGGTGCTGGGCTGGATACTTCCCAGGAGGGAAAAATATCAGCTTGTAGCTTGTAGTATATGATTGTGCTGGATGAGGACTCACATCAGGGGTTTGTTCTGCAGAGCCAGTGCTTATTGCAAGCATCAAAGACATGCAGGTGGAGGCAGAGAAGAAGGCCAGTCTCCACCCTTGATGGTGTGGATATACTTAGAAGGTGTTTCAGGGCCTACGTTCCCCTCCCCGGCATCTTTCACTGGCCATTTACAGCACTAAGAGCTCAGCCAGGTTTACGGGGGAGTTTACGGCGCTGGAAGGCCATCGCCATCCTCCTGCTGGGCACGAGGCCTGTATCAGGGGGCGGCCAGCCCTTCCTGGCCTCCCTCCTGGCTCAGGCCCTGGAGCAGCCTGGCTGTGAAGCCCCTGATGGGACATTGCTGGGGCTGGGCAGGGTTCATGTGCTGGGGGAGGCTGCCAAAGTAGGAGGGTGATGGGAGAACACTGAACTGATGTCTGTCTTTGAGATTAAAACTTTCCTGTCAGACGCTGGAAGCACTAAACCAGCCCAAATCA
>NW_008621062.1:0-11564 GCF_000691845.1 Merops nubicus | reverse complement strand
CCCCAGCCCCGGGCTGCCGATGCCCCCGTGCTCAGCACTGCTGCCGTCTCCGCCTTGGCTCTGGTGCTGAGGTGCAGCGGGACTGGCTGAACCCAACAGCCCCAGCCTGATGCATTTAGGATCACAGAACGGTGGGGGTTGGAAGTGACCTGCACAGATCCAGCCCCCTGCCATGGGCAGGGACACCTTCTCTCGAGCAGGTCGCTCCGAGCCCTGTCTAACCTGACCCTGAACACGGGCGGGGAGGGACACCCACAACCTGTTCCAGTGTCTCACCACCCTCGCTGTAAAAATGGCATTATGTCTAATCTGAATTTACCTGCGGTCAGTTTAAAACCGGTGTCCCCTGACCTGTCACTACAGGCCCTGGTAAAAACTCTCTCTCCATCACTCCTATAGGCTGCCTCTACATACTGAAAGGCCACAATAAGGTCTCCCAGGAGCCTTCTCTCCTCCAGGCTGAACAACCCAACTCTCTCATCCCAACCTCGTAGGAGAGGTGGCTCCAGCCCTACGACCATTTTCACGCCCCTCCTCTGGACCTGCTCCAAGAAGTCCATGTCCTCCTAGTACTGCAGACCCCAGATATGGATGCAGCAGCACAAAGGCAAAGCAGGTGCCTCATGAAGTGCTGGCCAGGTCTCCCAGAGCGTATTGTCTCTGGTCAAGTCCCATGTATCATGCAGAGCATTCCCACATCTTTCCAGTCAGGAAGCACTGCTCTGCCTTGACAATTCTGAACCCTTTTAATTTTATATCCTCTGACAATTTTCCAGCAGAAAGGTGTATTAGCACATAACAAAGCTAGATCTTGCTTTTACTGGTTACCTCTCAGAACCCTCTGAAAACAGTTGATGTATCCTACAACCCAAAATGTCAGGATAAAAAACAAATGCTGCTGTAAAACTTATTTTATCAATTCTATTAAGTAAACAAAGTCCCATTTGATTAATATGCAAATATTTTCCTTCTGCTGCCTGTAATTCCTCTAGGTCTTGATCCTGCAATAATCCTCTCCCCCTCCATGCCTCTAACTGAACTCAGTGAGTACTGTGGAGCTAAACCCCCACCACCTGTAAGTCAGCCTGAGTGCACGCACTTCAAGGAGTTCTGTCAAGTCACAATATCAAAGGCTCTATCTACTTCACTTCAAAAGAGTTAATCATGCAAATATGGCAAAGCATGTGCATATTTGCCAGGTCAAGACCCTATTTGTCTGCAACAATTAACATCCAACACAGAACTTAAAGAGAGACAGGGAAGGGATGAATATTTTTTTGCACCAGGAACAAATAAGGAAGTGGAATATGATCAAATATAGCTAGAAGGTTAAGAAAACCACCGGGAAGTTCAAAGTGAAAGCCTGAAGTTTGCTGCTAATCCCTCCAATCTCATGCATGTGCCTTGCCCACGAGAACCTCCTGCATGAAAGTACACCCCCCCAAATGCCTGTAGGATACGAGCCTGGGACTCTCAGATGTGAGGAGCAGAATTTGATCCCACTCGTTATTAATGGGATTTAATGCCTCCTTTCCCTTTCATGCTCCTTTTATTGCCCTATTTCTGACCTCAGAGTTGTCTTCCTATGCTTTATATCTACAGCAAGGATTTCAGTGAAAGGGAGGTCTCGGAGCTAACTCAAGCCCTTTGCCCAGCCCATGCACGCTAGTGAAGAGCACCCTTGATTTTATAGCATTTTATGAAAAAGGAATGGCTGCTGGGACTTTCTTTTTACAGAGCCCAATTCTAAACACCATCAGAAAATGGAGATACAGCAGCATTGTCCTTTCCAACAACCATTAGCTTTGGAGACAGGAATCAAAAGCGTCCCCTCAAGCAGCCAGCACAAACCAAGCCCTCACCCATGTGCTCCCAAATCGAGCCATACCACAGCTAATGCTGCTGCTGACCTCGTGGCTATGCGTGTCAGGAGACTTTAATTACATGACCACATGCTGTTCCCCCCATCTGTTTGGCCCAGCAGAAGAGCAAGCACTCTAATATTTCTTCTTAATCAATGTGAATTCTTAACGACTTCTGAACCTATTGCTAGAGTGAGCAGGGATCCTGTTTTTCCCCCCTCACATCACAGAGGTTATAACGTGAAGGAATTTATCTTCACAACACACCTGTATGGTCAGGAAATAGTGACTCCAACGCACAGGTTTTGAGGCCCACAGAAAGAAGGCCAACATATGCAAACAGGCAATGATGAAAACATGGATGGATACACACCCGTGTACTTACACTCCCTCAGTTTATGAGAGGAAGACAGTTCTGTAGTAAATTACTCCCAAAAATGTGTTGTGCCTGTCAAACACCAGTAGTTACTTTCTCAGCTTTAACTTGACTAACAACTTGTAAAAAAGCAGCAATTACTCTGGGCACAGATAGAAAGAGAAGGTGCTACGGACTGGATGGATTTTTAATAAGGCTGGGAAGAGAGCAGTTAATTGCTAAAAAAGGTTAAGTGTGGCTAGAAGAAATGCATTTAAGAAAAACAAAGCCTCTTCTTCTCACAGAAAATGGCAGATCTACAGGCAATAACTGAATGTCACCTTTGCAACAGTACCTCTGATGCAGTACCCAAGACAAACCCAATTTTAGTCTTTCAATAGGGCAAGAATATCCTGACCTTTGAACAAAATGCAGCTGACTTTTCCTTCAATTACCAAATAGAACCTCAAGGCTAAGTAGTTCTACAACCCATTTCCTTATTTTACAAATGGTAATTTTTAAACTAAGAAAATCCTCCAGTTTCTAAAAATTTCAGTCTGAAAGTCATCACGGAAGTGAATTTCTTCTGTTAATGCTTCACAAACGTTTTGATTAGCTATGACACTGATTTTGCATAGTCCCATGAAGGCTGGGGAACAGGGAACTCCAGACTGCTTAGACCCACAATAAAGGCCAGTAACTGCACAGGTCAGATCTGAAATCTCTTTTTGATGTTCATCTAGTTTTGGTCATAAGCCCTTCACATCTCTCAATCAGTGTGGTCTAAGGCACAGCCCAGAGGTCACAGCTAGCTTAGAGGATGCTCCTGTCCTGCTCACCATCTCTTTGCAGGGGATACAGAGAAGGTATCTCAGCCCTGAAGGCAGCTCAGTCCCATCTCCGGCTCAGCTGCTGCCACCAAGGCACGGGAGGAGGGCGGTCACCTCAGCTGGGAGCAGGGGGAGGAGGAGCCAGACCAGGGAAATCAGTTCAGCTAATGTTTCAGGGAGAGAAAGAGGGGAAGGAGGAGGAAGAAAATGAAAGATAAAGGATCTCAAAACACAGGTCTGGCTCCTGAGGTAGCCGAAACTGGATTAACAAATCTAGAGCCAATGAAAATCCTATCATGCCTATCCATCTTCTCTAACTTCACCTGTCATCTCAGCACTGTGACATTGGCTCCTTCCTCTCAAATTTGATAATTTCAACAACGGCAAAAAATGTCCCCTCTCCCATCCTGCTCCCACACATGGGAAGGCAGAACAGGCACAGTCATTTCTCTTTCTTCCTTCAGATGTCTCATCTCACTCCACCTTGTGATACAAATCTGATGTGTTAGATCTGCTACCCAATGTAACCTCATTCCTCTCTGCTGCTCCCCAGCCACCTGGTTCTCTTACACCTCACCTGCAAACTCCCTGGGGAAGGGTGGCAGTTCTTGTTTGTGCTGGTGCAACACCCCACAGAACAGGGCACTGCACAGTGGTGAGGTGCAGCTCACCCCACCTGGCAGCCACAGGGCTGGGACCTGCCTCCAGGTTAGGACAACTGCCTACAGCCAGGAGGTGTCCCAGCTCTCACCATAGTCAGATAGTCAGATGTAGTCACTACATTTTGGCAAGAGGTAACTAGAACTCATTTCACCTGAACATGGGTACCCTGGATGGTATACTGTACCTCACCACTCTGCTCCAGGGCAGAGCCAATGCCTTATGTCCTCTGTTACATCTGTCAGCCCAGGGCAACTTGGGGTTTCTCAAATGGCACCACAGTGTACATTATTCAAGGTGGATTCCTCCAGCTGAGCTGACACTCAGCTACATTCCTCTCAGCAGTGCTGCACTGACTGGGGTGGGAGCTTAGAAATCTGCAGCCAAGGCAGACAGCTAATCATAGAAAGCAGATGGTTCAGCCTAGAGACAGGCATCTTGTGCCATCTGATGCTTTAGGGTATCCAAAGGGCTTGTGTGGGGCAGGCAAATATCACTCAGGACCCACGGGAGACCAACAACCTTCTGAAGGCTATGTGGGAAATCCCAGGGCACCTCTGGTGGTCTAGACAGTGAGTTGTGTGGACATCAACTGAGCCTTAAGCATTTTATCCCATAGTTGAAGCCCCCCCCTCCAGCTGTCTAAACTGAAGAAAGCTTTCCCTTTACGGTCAAACAAGAGAGGCATTTCCAGAGGATGAGTCACCTCATTCCCCTTCTCCCCACTGACCATAAAAGCAAGGACAGACTCAGATTGAGATATCCAATTTACAGAGAGATAAGTTAGGACAGGTGAATCCCTCTGCTCCTTCCAGTAATACATACAGAAAAGACTCAGTGGCATGAATCGATGCAAAGCATCCACCCTCCAACCTCCCAGCTCAGGGTTTTAAATTACTCTCACACACCAAACTATGTAATTTATCAGATTTAGTCAGCTGAAAGAAACCTGTATCTGATGAGATAAATTTTATTCCCATCAGACTACACTAGTGTTCTTTTTCATGAAGAATGAAAAGTCAGGAGGTCTGACCAAAGAAGAAATCAGGAAGGTTCATTTCATGTGAGAAGAGCAACAAAGTGCTGAAAATCCTCCTTGAGAGAGCAGACGTGGAACAGACCACCTCAGTGAGCAGTGGGGCCACTGTGGGAAGTCTGGTTCTCCTCTTTATAGACAAGCTAATTTTACCAACTTTTTTTTAAGCAAAGTAAAATGTCAAATGACAATAGCTCAGTTTAACATGTCAGGCTTAGTCAGTTCTCTTCTTGCACAGAGCTGTACAGAAATATTACATAATATAAGCGGGCACTGCTACAGAAAAAAGCAATTCCACATCCTCTTCTCTTGCCTGCCTGTACGTCAGGCCCTTCCTCTGTCCTAAAACAAACTTTAAGGGGGCTGTGCAGCTTGCAGGCTTAAGAAACAAATGTAGATTAGTACCACATAACAACCCCCCTGCCCCATCCTCATTTTTAGCCAGTGCCAGTTCCCTGGCTGGCGTTGCAGAACAGCCACGTGACACTGGCACACAGGAGGAAACACTGCAGGGGGGAGAGCAAGGCAGGAAACGCTGCAGGGACCAGGAGGGAGAACAAAACAGGCTCTTATGCCAGTATTGCTCTTTTACCATGAAGTTTTATGTATAAGGAGTGCAATAAACTATGAGATCTATTCTGTTCACTGTACACAGCCTCTTCACAACCTTTTCCAGTGACCAGCTATCTTCCACAGAGTGTTAGGGCTAATGCTCTGCCAGGTAACCACGCACTCAGGTCACTCTGGCGTTACAGTTATCCCCAAAACATCTGAACAGAGCAGATGTTCACAGCATACAACAGGGTGCATCTCCTTAGAGTCCCTTCATCAAATGAAATGTACCCTAAATGCACCTTTTCCATCAACTCACTAGACAGTCCCAGGTGAGATGGCTCAAGTGGACATGCACATGCTAGAGGTGACTTAAAAGAGGTGAAGGGAATCTCATGTGCTGCACTTTCAAACCTCTACTCTGCAGGTATCATGAAAAAGACAATCCAACCCTGGATTGAATGTTTCATATGGACACTTCCTTTTAAAACTCTTTCTAAGGATTTCAAAAACCACATCAAGGCTAAAAGATCAAGGCTAACAGGTCAAGGTTAACCTACTGCAAGGTTAATTCTTCTTATTGCCCCACGATTCTCTCTCCATTATATGTTTATTTCATGTTTATGTACCAAGTCCCAGTGCCCATACCTGTATCAGAGAAACTGATTTTGTAGCAGGACTTAGAAAAAGCTTAATTGGTTTCTATTTGTTGACCCATAATGCAAAATGCGTTAAAGGCAACAACAAGCAGACATTGTTGCTTTGAGATCCTGGAAATTAAAGTTCAATTAATAAATGTGTAATGCTCTATTGCAGACATGGTACAAACTGTGTTGTCTTACCAAGGATCTTGACCCAGGGAGGCTGTGATGACAAAGTTATCTGCTACATCAGGCCAAAATAATCAAAGCTGATTAAGAAAGTGATCACTAACAACAGCACTGATTAAACATTTACCATAAATTGAACTACATCTTCAGGCTTGTGCTTTTGTGACTTGAAGGCAGCCAGTCGGGTAACAACAACAATGTGGTACTCTACATGGCCAGACATCATCTTCCCACGGATTTCCTGGTATTCCGGCACGGACAAATCCAGCCCCGTGTGTGTGTTCTGGATTTGCCTGGGGAAGAAAACACACACAGAGTTCAGGCATCAGCACAAAGACATTCAGGTGACCCTCCCCAAGGATCCAGTCCAAAGCTCCAGAAAGTCAGTGCAAAGATTCCCATTCCAACAGGACACCAAACAGCCCCTGCTCTGTCCCTGCTCCACAACTGTACAAATCTGGATGTAGCCTGCTTCCTAGATTCTGTCCTGAAGCACCTGCCACGTGCCATGACCAGAGGATTTCTGGGAACAGAGGATGGGGATTCATTCAGAACAGGACATCACTCACAGGAGCTGAAGGTGCTGTCCCACACAGCAGGACATGCTGAGAAACTCTCAGAGGTGTCTCCTCACGGCCTGTTTTGAAGCAAAGGTCTGTCCACGCCCAGCCCTATCCACCTCTCCTTAGCCCGTGCATGTCCCCAGGAATGGCACAGACACTAGCTGGAAGGGGCCACAAGGAAGAAGGAGCTTGCCAGAGTGCAGGGACAACCTGAGGTTTGTTAAGAGCCAACCAGGGAACTAGATTAAAGCCTGAAATACAAAGAGAAGTTTCTGGAGCAGACTGCTGGGCCAACCAGTTGCCATCTGTGGAGGTCCCTGAGGAAAATGACAACACCACCTACCAGGACTGAGCAAGTTAAAGGAAGACATGATCTCCTGAAGCTGCCTTCTGGCTTTGACTCTCTTGACTGACAGTCTGGTTGCCAAACAGCAGAGAGGGTACACTAGCTGAAGTACCTCAGCTTTCCCACAGAAAATCCCACTGGAAACAAAACCTGTCCTTTCCTAACCAGCTGAAGGAGACAAAGAACCAGAGCATTAACTTCTGAGAGTCACCAACTGACAGAACCACCGTGGCCCATCTTGGGGGCAAATGCAAGAAGGGAGCTGCTGCTCAGTTTACTCAATGCATTTCCTTCTCCTGTCAGCTTCAGATGCTCTGAACCATGGCCCCACCTTCCCCCTGGATTCCCACCCAAGGATTTATTTAGGACATTTTTGCAGGAGGAACGCCAGGATCATGTAATAGTGCTCAAACCCCACGAGTACAACCAAGCAGCTGTTGTTGGGGCACAAGGGAAAAATACATTTAATGAAGTATACAGTCTGCTCCAATATATTGGAAGCCAAAGCTGATCAGTGATCCTCTCCCCAAAGTTCCCCCTGTGCCAAGCCACGGCACACTCACTACTGCTGTCACTGGAATCAAGTACTCTGCCAGAATCAGAAAGAAGTTTCTCACCCAGAGTATTGAATACTCTCTGAAAACAACTCTGAGTGCATCTTTCCTGTGTATGAGTGAATGTTTTTCAATGAAATCAGAAAGGACTGTTAAAAAAAAAAAAAAACAACTTTTTTTTTTCATTAAATATTTTTTCTGTTTTTTTAACCTTTGGTGTATGAGGAACATCAAGTCTCATCTTCCCTGGACTTCCTGTGGATTGCAGAGGTGTATTGTGGAATTCTTGCCTCTTTCTCTAGGAAGTTTAATTCATTAAGAGAGATGCCTTTTCACCTAAGGATACATGAGGCACATGAACTTAAAATACACTTCAAACAGGTTTAAACAATCTAATTTCAAACCAAGTTTCAAAAGACTCCTCTCGTCATGTCAAAACTTGAACAGTTCCTTTTGAAACTTGAGTTTTCCCAAGAAGGCAACCTCTGAATCTCCAACGCAAAACTGCACAAAAAGCCATTTAAGGAGTTTCTCCAGAGTTCTCTATAAATCAAACCACAAGGGCACAGGCCCAGTTTTGCACCCAAACCTCTTTGCAAGCTATGTTTAAAACACTAGGGCCATGACTTTATACTAGGTACCTAAAGGCCATTCTGTTTGCTCCAATTCTGCTCTCATTTTCTGCCAGTCAAGGACGTGACTTCACACTATCAGACAAAGTTTTGTTCTCAGCTTCATGTTGTTGGGCTCTGAACACAGAATCAATAGTGCTTATATATAAATACGTGGATCCCTGACTTTCACACAGCAGCCTGTCAAACCCAAAAGAAACAGTCATTATCTGGAGTGTTGCCTCCTTCAGTGGCTGCCAAAATGCTGACCCAAAGGACAGCTGTCAGTAAGACCCTTTGAATCTGTTTTTTTTTTTAGAATATACCTGTAGCAGAGGAAATTCTCTCCAGATGTGTAGTCACTCAAAAGTTGTGATGGCAGCTATGACAGCCAAAAATCCTGTCAGATGGTAGTGACTTACTTCACACAGCCACAGAGAGAGTATAAATGAAAATTAACCTGCTTTTCACTGCTGATGTAGATAAATGGAAGAATGCCAGTAAACCATCCTTCCTGAATGGCCTTATTCAGCTTAGAACACCAGCCACATACAGGCGTGTCCAGATGACACAGAGACAACCTCAGTGTAAGAGCTGCTGCATCAAAGAGTACTAAAAATGTCATTAAGTCAATAATTACTTTACCTACACCCAGAGTTAAAGTTGTTAAAAGTCTGAGCTAAAATAACTGTAATGAAAGCTGCTGGAAGGAAGGGGAATAGCTACATTGTTGTTTGCTTGCTTTAGGCCCTGTGATGTCTTTCACTATCATCTCTTACACCAAGCCTACCCCCCATTATCTCTTCCATGGCAGCAGGATTGTGTGGGTTTTTAATATCAAGATGAGTCTAAATGAACAATAATCAGCCTGGAGGCTGAGACAGATACAGTGTGATATCCAAAGCACACGCTAGTTCTTGTAATGCCTGTGTTTCAAAATAAGCAGCCCCCAGTGTTTTAAGTCATTCAATAATGTTGTTGTTACTCTGGCAGAAGCAGCTCCTACAAATCCCAGGGCAGAATACACTTTCATTGCACTTCCACATCAAACACAATTAGTTTTACAGCAGTAGCTTTGAAAAAGAAGCAAAAGGAGAAAACTAGTTGTTCAAACTGGACACATGGGTTTATTGCTTCTGCTCCTTATTTAAATCTAGCTTGTGTATCTCAAGGTTATGCTTTTGCCTGTGACACAGCCAGCTTGGGGAAGAGGCAGGCACATGGTTAACCTCCCAAACACCAATCACCTCACCCCACCACAGCCAGACCATTCACACCAGTAACACTGTGCTGTAACAGCTCCTGCAGGGTCAGCAGAGGGAGGGGAGATCCCACAAAGGTCAGCTGAACAGAGCAGACTCCACAGCTCACAGGAGAGCTGCAGGTTCTCATTCCTGTCTTTTGATTTGCTGTCATGTAAAGGCTTCATACTTTCATCTGCTTTCTGTGCTGAAAGGCCAAGATGGGAGAAGGCAGAATGCAGCCACTGAAAACAAGAAAGCAAAATGGAAAAAAAACATGCACAGAAGTGGTGTGACCAAAGAAACTTTGTTCCAGTGTCTGTGTGGCCCAGAGAGTGGACTCTGCACTTTCTGCCTTGATAATGTCAGTCCTATCAGCAGTATGCAGCTCCAAAAACCTCTGCCCAAAGGGGACCAAACGGTGACAACCCGGGTCATAGTACAAGGAGAAAAAACTTGTGAAACCTTTTTTTTTATTCATGGAATCTTATCACAGAATTATAGAATGGTTTGGGTTAAAAGGGACCTGAAAGATCATCTAGTTGTAACTCTGCTGTCATGGGCAGGGACATTCCCACCAGACCAGGCTGCTCAAAGCCCCATCCAGCCTGGTCTTGAACACTTCCAGGGAGGGGGTGTTCATGAAGTTAAGGCAAAATATCAGACACGAATTAGGAAGTGAATATTTTTAACTATAAGTATATAGATTATTTATTTGTATTATCACAGCAACTAGAAATCCTATTCCCCAAACCAGTATGTGTAAAGAGTGAAAACAGACACAACCATATAAGCCATCTTATCTCATAAACTAGAAAATCCATTCACTTGCTAAAGCCTTAATCCCACAAATACATATATATCAAATTTTATCACTGAAAGCATTCCAGCATCAGTGGGACAATCTGCAAGTGGTAAGGTCTACTGACTATAAAATAAATCCAGGTGTTCAGATTTCCATTTCCAAGACTAAACCTAATCTAAAGTCAGTCCTCCAAAACACGTATGTGAGTTAATCCAGATATGCTTGAAGGTTCAAGGCCACTGCTACAATGGAAGTCAGGTCCTGATACAGCCAAATAGTTAAGGATTAAAATAATAGTTTTCAAGTTTATGTGATTGAAACAGTTGCTACTTATGTCCTAGGAGGTAGGTGCCAGAGTCAGGACCTTGCTGAGTCAACACTTCCATTTCTTCTGTTACATCTGAGAGGGAACTGCTTTCATATGGTCTCAAATATCTCATGAGGGTAAAAAAAAAAAGACTGAGATCTCGGTATCATTTCTCTGGAAAGATTGCCACAAGCATTTTCTTCTTGAGGGTTCATTTGCCACATGTAGTAAAATGCAGTTTTAAAAATGTAATGCATCTGAAAATAGTGACACTGAAAACAGTGCCTCAGCACCCACCTAGGGCCTTGGTTTCAGGAAGGTGGGAAAACAGTATAAATGTATTTTTTTATTGCTTGCCTAATTTGAAGCCAGACAGGCTCTCTGCAGCCAGGGGGACATGAGGTTTGGGGTGCAGGGAACAGCCAAAAGCACTGGCAACACCACACCTCAAAGACACTGATGTACACTTCAGGATAAATTTTAGTTCCTGCTGACCCACCTCAAAATACTGACAAGGAAAAGATGTTTCCAGAGAGTAGGAGCTCCTGTTGTGTCTCTGTCAGTGTCAATGCAGAAGGGAAACAACCCTAAATTACCACAGGAGAAACAGACCAAATGGATGGTGTTACACAGGGCATGCCAGACAACAGGGGTCTCTCTTTGCTGTGAAAAGCCAAAAGACTCAAGGAACTGCCCAAAAAACTCAAGGAACTGCATATATCCAAAGTGTCCTGGGGCCAAGTCCACGGTCCAGGAACTCACTGCCCGCCTCGGCCTTGCCTCAGCCTCTGCCACAGGGTCACAGAATCATTAAGGTCGCAGAAGGCCTCTAAGATCACGTCCAACCATCACCCAACACTACCAAGACCACTAAAGCACCAAGTCTTTAGTCTCCAAGTACCTCACCTAGACATTTTTTGAACCCCTCCAAGGATGGTGACTCCACTACTTCCCTGGGCAACATGTTTCAATGCTTCACTACTGTGTCAGAAAAGAAATTCTTCCTAATATC
>NW_008621061.1:0-2909 GCF_000691845.1 Merops nubicus | reverse complement strand
GTGTGCACATATTTCATTTCTGTTATCATTCTAGTATTCTAACTCAAAAACTAGCTTGCCTATTAGAAGACTACAAAACCAGTGGCACAGAGCACTCAAACACTGCTACCCAAAGCCAGGTGATAGAAAGGAAAAAGCACAAGAGTGTGGTTGAACGCCAGCCCAGCTGGAGCTTGGACAGCTGTGTCAGAACATCACATTAGGATCCTGAGATGACAGATCATCTTTTGAGGCTGAATATCTAACTACATGAAGTCTATTTTTTTTTTTTTTTTCAAAATGTTTGATATATTGATAGTTACCTTTTGCACAATGCCTTAGGAGAGCAAGAAATCTGAAGTCTACTACCTAAACGTTTAAACTCATTCTATCAATATTGCATAAAATGCCTATTGCAAGGCTGAAATCTTTCCTGAGTTATCTATATTCAAGATCTCTTGATACAGTAAAAATACTGGAGATAAAATGATATTTTCTCTTTTGTGGATTTCTGTAAACACAATCCAGAAACTTTGTCCATTTCTGTATCTTCTCATTCTCGGTTCTCCAGAATATTATTCAAGTCAAAAGTAAACATCCATAAGAGAGTGACTGACAAGAAGTGTGAGTCACTCTTTGGGGAAGATGTGGGTTTTTTTAGTCTTCCTATTGCCTGAATCAGTTCAGTAAACATTGCATAAAAAGAGTGTGATTTATTCCTTTATTTTGGAAACAGAACCACAAAAAGGAGAAATTATATAATAAATTTGGTTCCATTTTGCTATTTCTTGGGACTACTGGAATAACATTCACACAGCATATAATTAAATTTGTTCAATCCTACTTTGGAAGAAAGAATATTATAAGGTTGTTTTGTGTTATTTCAGTATAAACCAAGATAGACATAAACCAAAAAATTATCAACTTGGGAAAAGAACTTACTTTAAGAGGAAAACACTGACAGCATAATTTCAGTCATCTGAAATGAAGAATACATTCATTACCTAGAAAACATTTTTCTTTTACAAGAATAAAAAAAGTCATAAAACATTTCTAGACCACAGATATGTAAAATGTAATGGCAAGCAGCCATTAAATAAAGCCAACAATAAATTATTTTCATTAGGATCCAAAAATATTTCTGTCCTGCTGTATAGAAACGGTTTCTAACCCTTTTTAAATCAAAGGCAGAGAGTTCTACTGGGGAGATAAACAATATCAAATCTAAAGCAATTTACCAGATGACACTGTCATTTCTGAAAAACCATCATACAAAGCTTATATATTTATTCCCCACTTCTCTCTTATTGTGTTTGCACACATTCACATTTATAAAAAAAACAAAACAAAACAAAACCAACCACAAATCATCTGGAGCAGGGTAAGGTATAACCCAGGGATTTTTAGACACCAACTAGAAAAAGGTGCCAAAACTGATGGCTAACAGTTTTTGCATAGATTGTTACTCTTATACAAACTAAAGGTTTGAAAAATATGAATCAGATAATGATTAAATAAAACAGAACTCTATTTTTTTTTTAAAGAGGAAGCAGGGGCTTGCTCAATGTCTGCTAAAATAGTTATAAGGGGTTAGCTATCTAAAAAAAATGTGTTATTGTTTTCTCCTGTCCCTCTTGCTCCCTTTAACTGTAATACATAGATGCTAATTTGTCCATATTGGCTCCTGTAGCAAATTCATGGATAATAAGAAAAATTCAAAAGATTGCAGAAACACTTCCAGAAGCCTGCTTTCCTTGGAAATTAAGCAGCATTTTTGATCTAGATCAATGGTTATCAGTCTGTATTTTAAAATGCCTTCCCTCTCTGTTTCTCAACACACACACACCCCTTCCTGCAAGGCACACATACTATTTTCAGGGATCACCTTCCCTCATCCAAAATGAAATGGTGGGAAGAGGTGAAGAAGGCAACACCCTGGAAACTGTGACAGAGAGTATTCTGTCAACAAATACTGGGGATGGAGTGGAGGCACGCTGAAGATGTAGTTCAGTGAAGGCTCAGAAGGCATGCAGACTTTCAAAGCCTGCAAAAGCCCTCCACAGACCAAAAGGCTTCCATGCTTATACCAGCATCTTAACCTATACCACTGTCTGACTTCTCTTTTTATGTTAAATATATATTGTGTTTCTGGATTTTTCATTCAGAAGATATTATTTTATGCTTCATTTCATATGAGAGATCATGAAGACCTTGAAGATCATTACATTCATACACTGACATAAACCTCATCTACCTTAGATTGTAGCATTTTTGCTACAAGATGGCATAACAAAGCATTTACACAAGAAAATACATCTCTGCAATACTATTTAAGGTAACTTAGTTATTCAGGTAGAGAAATTTTTAACTTAAATGGTAGTAAAGGGAGACAAAACCCAACAAAACAAAGAAACAAATCAATAGAGACCAAAGCCTTATAACTCTGTAACACTCATTCAGATAGTCATTAGAAAGGAAGTATTTTGCTTTTGTACACATGCAAAGCGTTGTTACTGCACTAACAAACCAGAACACAGGAAGTTCCACCTAAACACAGAGAAACACTTTCTTTGCTTTGACGGTGGCAGAACACTGGAATGGACTGCACAGGGTGTTTGTGAAGTCTCCTTTTCTGGAGACTTTTAAAACCCTCCTGGATGTGTTCCTGTGCAACCTGATCTAGGCAAACCTGCTTCAGCAGGCAAGTTTGACTAGATGATTCCCAGAGAGAACTTTCAATCCTTACCATTCTACAATTCTGTACTTGAAAGTACAGGGAGGAAATACATCATTGCCAGTATCCTAACAGAGTAGGGATAGAAAAAACAAGTCTTTGGTGCTCTAGTTAGCACAGGATTCAGAGTTGTGACTTAAACAGGATTTTGTGTCAGTTTGAGGCAATTGTTTCTGCCATGTAGAATCATAGAATC